>NW_021318987.1:916261-967504 GCF_001605985.2 Dendrobium catenatum | reverse complement strand
TTTGCCAATGCTTTATACATTTTTGCAACCTTATGAAGTTTTGATAATTCCAAACATTATTGTTCAAATGTATAGTATTCCTAACATTTTTTAGAAGATTGTATTTGCTCTTGGTATACTAACATTGCAGGAAAACGAACTACAGAATACGATGACTTCAAATGAATTCAGCATGAGATACTCTTAATATTTGAAACTTGTACTTTTTTTAAATAAAAAATTTGAAAGGAGTGATTGTAACTTGAGTGAATAAAAACACACACACCACATGAGGAGATCATATAAAATTTATATTGATCGTACGGACGATATAAGTTCGTACTGGACGATCAGACAGTTATCTCCCATAGAGCATATGGAACGAATAGGAACTTGCTCAGAAAATTTTCTAAGTCCTATTCGTCCAGGATAAAAAAAATTATCGTCCGAGACGAATGGCTCTCAGGAAAATTTTCATCCAGATGAAATTAAATTACCGTCCGTGGCGACTGGTTCTCTGGAAATATTTCGCTTCCAGAAAAATTAAAATCGTCCAGGACGATCGGTCTTTTGGAAAATTTTCGTCTCTAACGAAATTAAATTATCGTCCCTGGGCGATGGTCCTCTGGAAAATTTTCGTCCAGACGAAATTAAAAATCGATCCAGGGACGATCGGGGTCTCTGGAAAAATTTTTTCCTGACGAAATTAAATTATCGTCCGTCGGGATTGGCCTCTCAAAAATTTTGGTCCAGACGAAAATAACGAATCATCCAGGATGATCGGTCCTCTGTAAAAAATTTTCGTCCAGACGAATAAATTTTTGTCCAAACGATTAACCGACTTAGGACAGTTTTCAACTGTTCTAGAACCGACTTTTAATAACCGTTCGTACTGGACGAACTAGTTCGTATAGGATGAATCAGCAGTACGAGACATTCGTACACATATTCAAAATAGGGTCAGTTTCAGATCGATTTAAGTAAAATTGTCCAGGACGATCTACGATCGTACGGGACGATCCACTGCGTACAGAATGAATACTTGCAGTTTTTGGGCATTTTTTTTGTCTTTTTGTATTAAATAGTCCAAATTAGACTGCCACCCAATCTTTTTGTCATTTGATCTTCGTGCCTCTTGAGAGAATAGCCAAGGAGAGAGTGAAGAGAGCATTCAAGGAGGATTCTACCACTGGAGCGAGAAGGCTTCATGGAGTTCAATGGTAAGAGTCTCTACGTGAATTGGGATTACTTCACTCTTTTCTTTTTTCCTTCTAGATTCTTGTGAGAAGATCTGTCAAGGAGATCCGTTCTCTGCCGACACTTGGAAAGTCGTGACAGCGAAGGGTTTCTCTGCCCACACTAGGAAGTGTGAAGGACGGAAGGTTTCTCTGCCCACACTAGGAGAGTGTAAAGGACGGAAGGGTCTTTGCCCCACTAGGAGAGTGTGAAAGGACGGAGAGTTCTCTGCCAACACTGGGATAGTGTAAAAGGTACGGACAGTTCTCTGCCGCACCGGGGAGTGGTGAAAAGAGTGTGTTTGTAAAGCTCTCCGCCTTACTGTGGGTGCAAAAGGAGAGTCACTATTGGTATTAGTGCAATACTCAGAGGGTGCCTCTGCGGAGTGGATGTTAGGTCTGGTTATAGACTGAACCACTATAAATCTGGTGTCATTTACTTACTGCTTTTACGTTTCCGCACTTATATTTCAGTTTTAAAAACTCTGTGGTTGAAAAACATTTTCTACAAAAATTTAAAGAAATTTATTTCGTTCAATAATTTTCTAAAGAGGATTTATAATTTTTTAAAATACCAATTCACCCCCCTCTTGGTAGCCTTGGACATTCACTTAGGCTTAACAAACTAATTACTAGACTCAACAAGTGGTATCAGAGCTTCGTTTTCAAAATCATAAGTTTGAACTACTTTTTGATTACGTAGATGGCTATCTTTTGGAAACCGAAACCACACCTGAGGGTTACTCTATCACTAGACCTCTACTATTTGACAATATTCTTTTGATTTTTGGAAAAACGCATGTCTACTTTCTTACAGTTCACTTGATTATCGCATGTGGATGCTATTCCAGGATGGCTTACACAAAGCCAACTAGATTGTTGATGGTAGTAATGGTAGAAATACCTTTACAGATTGGACTGTAGAAGAACGTGACTTAGCACAATTAAATGCTAAAATATTTAAATAGTTTCTTTCTGTGCTTTAAAATCTGAAGGACTACATGCGGTTTTCCACTTGCAAAAGGCGGAAAGGACATATGGATAGACTTTGTATAACTTAGAAGGGACAATGAGGTTAAACAATCAAGGGCTCAATATCTTGTAACATGACTATGAATTGTTTTTCCATGAAACTAAATGAATCTATTTCGACATGTACGCAAGATTTACACAATTGTTCACTTCTATGCATCACTTGGTAGGGAATTAACTAATTCTGAAATGGTTAATAAAATTCTTCGGTTGTTACCTTACTACTTATGATGCAAAAAATTATGCAATACAGAGTCTAAAGATTTAAACATTTATTCTATTGACAATCTTCTTGGCACTCATTGCTATGAGCAAGAGTAAGTCAAAGGAAGATTGATGCAGGTGAACCACGAAAGGAGAGAATATAGCACTAAAAGTAGAGAGTCAGAGAGTGAACACTCAGAAACCTGAGGATGAAGATGATGTTGCACTGATGACTAGACAATCAGAGAAGCTTTTTAAAGAGGAAGCAGAAGAAACGCCAGCAATGGATAGAAGTAAAGTTAACAGAATGGCAAGTTTCTAATGAATTTGATTTTTATGAATGCAGGAAACCAGGTCATATCAAGACTGATTGCCCAAAACTCAAAGCCACTCCTAGTAAGGAGAAGATTGAGGAGAAACCTATGGTAAAGAAGGGCAAGAAGAAATTTCAAAGAGCTTTCTGGGCAGACTCAGCTTCAGACTCATCTTGAGATAGAAAAAGAAGAAAAGTCACTAATCTTTGCTTAATGGCAGACAATAGGATTCACTCAGATTCAGAAGAGGTTTGTGACTTATCCTATAATGAATTATTTGAAGTCTTGAACACATGCATGATGCATATAGGAAAATGAAAAAAGATGCATGCTAGTGTTAGCTTAGAACTGAAAGAACTCAAAGGAACATGAAATCCTTAGGAAAGACCATGCTTTAATAGATGACAAACCACATGAAACTACTTGATGAATATGATGATTAATAAGAATTTTGAAATCTAAAATCATCCTATGCTGATCTTGAAAAGGAATTTAAAAATTTTAAGAATGAATCTGAGAGCAAAGCATAATAGAATCAATTAAAATATCGAAATTTTGGAAGATATGAATTCATTTTACAAAACTAACTATTAAGAGCTCTCCGAGAATAATAGAAAACCCCAGACTTGAAGATTTTACAAATCCTATAATATTATCCTAAATTTTGAAAATCCCTTAGAAGAAATCACATGGAAGAAAACTTAGGAATATTTTTCCTAATGTTAAATGTAATAATTGTGGATTTTTGGGGACATATAGTCACACCTGTACCTTGATGATAAAATCTAATTCTGTGTGTCGAGACCTAAGATGTATAACCTAGACATATCATACATGCATCTGATTATAATATTGCTAAAAGGTGTACCCAAACTTGTTTGGGTTCCCTAGTCTAACATTTGAATATTTTGCAGGATGCTCTACACAGATTACGCGTGGAGCATTGGTACCTGAGATAGCAGGATGTTTCAAGCATGATGACTGAGATACTGACACAATTCATATTTGCTAGAAGCCAGAAATGGAGGCAAGGTGTGACACTTGGAGTATAACACCATCCAAAGAAATGGTGGATCTGGTTATGATTGGTAATTTTCAAAAAACTTTTTATAGACAATGTTGTTTGGTTGAAGGTTAAAGCATACATTTTTTATAGTATAATGTCAGCTATGTGACAAGGGATTTAATGTGAAATTTTACCTTAGCTAGCTGCATATTAAGTCCTATAATGGGAAGAGAAGTTTTAAATGTAAAAAGGCGTAACATATGTGTTACATGCTAGATTTGATTCATTTTACTCCTATTTGCTTTCTGCTTTGAAAAATTATTTCTGATGATCTGGCTTTGGCATAGGAGACTTTCATTCTAGTATGAAAAATTTAGGAGAATTACCAAAACGATTTAGTTAAGAGCGTATAACCAAAACTAGACTTTAACTAAGGACCATCCTTTTGTGATGCATGTCAATTAGGAAAGACATAGTGAAGTCTTCTTTTAGTCTAATAATGGATCTTAGAACTAGTGTAAACCATTGGAAAGTTCTCACTATGGTCTTTTGGACCAGTAGGAATGTTATCTAGGAGGGAAGTATACGGATTTTGGTTATATGAGATGATATTCTCTAATTCACTTGTTGTAGATGTCTTTTGTATAAATAGTGAATTCATTTGGAATTCAAGAAATTTTCAACTTTGGATACAGAGAAACTTAGGCTGTAAATAAGTGTCTTGTCAAATGGAGTAGTCATGGAGGAGAATTTGAAAATGAAAGATTTGAAATATTGTTTGTAAAGAAAAAGGTGATTGATTTACATTTTTCGTGCACCAGTATAACTCCTCACAAATATGTGGTAGTTGTTGAAAGAAAAGGAAACTTAATAAAAGCGCGCCAGAGCAATTGTTGACAGAATACTCTCTTCCTAATGTATTTTGGTGTGAGGCCGTTAGCACTGATGTTTATGTCCTGGATAGTGATGAATTGAGAGATCGAATTTAAATAAAACCCTATGAGTTACTAAAAGTTAGAACACTACAAATTTTTCTTTCATTTGCATGTTTTTGGTTGCAGAGGTGTTCTTTCATAACTAATGGGGAAATCTGCCTTAGGAATATCCTTATCCTAATAGATTGAAGGACATTTTTGTTGGATTCAAAGTGTTGAAAATCTTATAGGGTATTCAACAAAAGAACTTAGTATTGAAGAAACCAGCACATGTTGTATTTGATGAATATTGAAAAATAGTAATTAGCAAAATATCGTTTGAAGAAGAAATAGGAAACTCCCAAAAGAGGTTGATAGATTTAAGATTTGGGAAAATATGGAAGTAAATTGAAAAGAAGAAAACCTTGCCTAGAGATTTAGAATTTCTAAATAACCACGCAAGGAATTGATTATATAGGAGAACTAGTAGGTGTTTAGAACTATGCGGGATTAATTATAGATTGACAATCATCAGCCTTTATTGTTCTGACAGTAAATCCCATAATTATGATCCAGGCACTTTTGTGATGATTTGTGATTGGTCCATGCAGTAGGGTTAAATCATTTGTGAGTTATTAGTTGTGGAATTAACTACGAAGCCAAAAGAGTTCAAGTGTTGTTGGAACTATGGGTTGTTCTTAGAATAAATGAAGTGGACTAGGATAATCATTAGAAATAGCTAGATGTAGTTGCTAGCAGGGTGTATATCATAATTGTGAGGAATTAGATTTTGAGGAGACTTTGCCCTGTAGCAAGATTAGAAGCAATTATATAGGGTTTTATTTCCTTGCCAGTGTTTATAAAGTTTTTAAAAATTATTTCAAAGATGTCTCAAAAAGTGCCTTTTGAATTGTTTATTGAAGAAGATTGTTTCTGTCTTTAGCAACAACCTCAAGGATTGTATAAATTTCAAAATATACCCAAATCATTTTTTATTTGAATAAATTTAAAGTCATTTATATGGTAATTGACAGGTCCCTAGGGCTTTGTATGGAGATTTGTGCACTTTCCTACTTTCGAAAATCTTTTGAAAAAGGAAAGTTGTGGATTACAACTCTCTCTTAAAGAATATTGTGGAATGGAAAACTCTGATTGTTTCAAATTTGATGTTGGATTGAGTATACTTTTGGATCTTTCAAATTAAAAATCTTTGTATGATTTTTCTTAATACAATGAGTAGTGATATATGTATAAAATGGTCTGATGGGAGATTAATATTAACTTCATCAGGTTTTAGGCATCAAGAACTGAGGAAGGTATTTTCTTAGTCAAACTAAATATATTAAAGACACCTCAAGAAATATGGAAATGGACAATGCTAACCTGTTAGTACACCAGAGTTCCCTCAGTTCAGTTGGATAAGGACCTTAAGGGAAAATTTTGATCAAAAGAAATATAGAGGGTTATTGATCTTTTGCTTTACTTGACTGGGCTAAAAAAAAAAAAGCCGACCAGATATTATGTTCATGTGGTTTGCTTGTGTGCTAGATTTCAACAGATCAAAAAGAATCACAATTGACAGCAGTGAAAAGATTTTAAGATATTACTAGAACTCAAAAATTTAGGAATTGGTATCCTAAGTTTAGCTCTTCATTTTGAAAATTATTGGTTATTCAGATTCTGACTTGCAGGTTGTAGAGTGGATAGGAACAGCACTTCTGGAACATGTCAATTCATTGGAAATTCATTAGTTTTTGGTCCAGTAGAAAATAAAATTCAATAGGCTCCTATCTACTGCATGAACCAGAATACACTCCAAATTAGAAGTATGTGTGGCACAAGTACTTTAGTTAAAACATAGTTGATTGATTTAGGATTATCTTGTAGCACCTTTCCAATTTATTGTGACAATACTAGTTGCTATTGGCATTTCCAAAATCCTATGTCAAATATCTAGAACCAAACACATTGATATAAGACATCATTTCATAAGATCATGTATCCAAAGGAGAAATTGAAACTCACACTATGTTCAACTGAAAATCAACTTGCAAGACACTTTTTTACAAACCTTATAGCCCTTGATACCTTCAGTACTTTTAAGAAAAGGCTTGGTGTTATTGATTACAATGCCTAAAACGAAATGTCTTTTGCAACATTGATATCTTATGTTTATGTTTTGTTTTTGATTTGTGAAAATTTTGAGTGTTTTGAATGAAATTTATTTTTGAATATATTGTTTTTGCTTTATGGTTCCGTGTTTTTAAATGTTTAGTTTGATTTTTCTTAAAATTTTAAAATCCAAAATCAAAATTTGAGGAAATCAGTTCTCGGACGACTTTTGTTTCGTACTGGACATGTTGAGAAAAATGGTTTGCGCGGTTTTAACCGTTTTGAGGTAGTTTTTTAATTTAGATCGTCGGTACGATTGCACGAATTCGTCCAGGACGAAAATTTTTCTTTTTCTAAACGTCGAGGACGATTGGAATGCAGCGGTGAGTGTGGATAAGACAGTTTAAATAATGGATTTCTCTGTAACGAATTTGGTTGTCCAGACGAACAAATATCGTTTCATTGATAGGGGACGGTTTCAAGAGGCTGCGAAAATAAGTTACTTTTGGATCCTTCTGTACGAATGTATTTTGTCTGTACGACTGTCAAGTCAAAAAAGCCTGTACGAAGGGACGCATCTAAGTTGAGTTGATTACGAAAAGTTGTTACATTTGACGAAATGGATCGTACTGTACAAAAATATTTTCGTCCCGACGATGATGATTTTCTCCAGGACGAACTGTTTCGTCCAGACGAACGTATCGTTTTATCTTTTAAATATGAAGGCTTTGTTACTCAACAAATCACAACTTCCAAACTTCTCTTCAATCCTTTTCTACTTCAAATTGTCACATGGCCTCCTCAAGCAAAAGACAAAGGTGTTAGTGAAGAAGCTGGAACTAGGAATGCCTCAGAAACTTCCTTTCTAAGGCGAATGAGGAATTCCTTTCCTCGTTTTGGCTTCGCCAAAAATAACTCAATCTCGCATCTTATCCAAAGCGGAGCATAAATTTTAAGTATGCACCTTTTTTGCCTCAACAGCCAATTTTCCGTTCATACTTCCTCGTCCACTTCTACAACAAGCAAACCTTTCACTATTTCCTAGCAACCATGAAGTATTCAACTCCACCACTTCTGCATTAATTCCTATGTCTTCATAACAAAAGTGAAAATCACGAAGCATGACCATTGGAGCATTTCTAAGACGTAAGACTGAAGGTATAGAGCCCACACCCCTAATGAGGAAACTACATTCAGATTGGGATCAGTCAATAATGCGAATTAGAAAGAATAGGTTTACTTCTCATGTTGCTAGAGTCTCATGGGATGCCCAAAATGCTCGTATCATCCAGCATATCGCTTTAGATCTTCAATCATTCTAAAGCTGGTGATAGGATCAATATTACCCCTCTCCTTCTGCTTTCTAACTTTTTTGATAAAGATTATATCCTTTTATCGAACGAAGGAAGTCCCCAAAAAAACTTATTTTTTTAATAGGGATACATATCTAGGGCTTTCAGAAATAGACATGCTGAACAGAAGAGAAAAGGATATTCTTTGGACATTTAATTACTCTACATTTTTAGGAAAAGAAATATAATTTGGTGCAGTCTGTATGAAGAATATAAGGAAGCCAGTTTACTATTATGATGCTTCCTTCAGATTGCTCTTGCAAGGAGAAAAAGAAAAAAAAAAGCAATGCCAGTGCTTCAGAAGAAGAAGAAGAAAGGAGCACAAACTTCTACACCTCAGTCAGATTATCAAATCTGATGAAAGATTTGATAGATTAGAGACTCATGTGATCAAAGCTTGATCATTTATTGCTCAAATATATGCCAGCAGGCACAGATCATTTGATTATTAGAAATGAAGTACCCATAAATCAATTACCAATGGTAATGTTGATGGCCCTTCTACTTCAACCTTTCGGTGGCGATTCCTCCTCCTCCTCCAGAACAGCTAGAGATGAATTTCTGTGTCTTTCTTGTACTGCGTGTTGTTTCATGTTTTGTTATGTCAGTGTTATTGTTAACTATTGTTTTTGTATGTTTTCTTTTCTTTTCTAAGTTAAGTGTATGTTCTTAAATGTTTTTAGATATTATTGAAAGTGTAATCTTTCATTAATATCAATGCGTGTAGTTCTTGTTTCAAATTGATTTGTTTTTGAAAATGTGGTTAATTTTTATTGAATTTCATTAATTTATTTAATCTTCATGTGCTTAAATTAGATTTGTAATTTGAGATTATTCTACATTAAAAATCTAGTCTTTCTTAAATTTAAAAGTTTTTATAACTTGTTGTAATTAGATTTTTAAATTCATGTCTATTCATTTAGAAACATAAAGTTAATATTATTTTGCAATTTAGATGTTTTCTTATTTTGTATTTCCTGCTCAAATAATATTTATCACTCTAGAAATATTTGAAATTTACTAGATTATTGATTTTGGAAAGAATTGGTCTAATTACTCTTGAAATTGTACAAAAAGTACAAAAATCAAAAGGAAATGCGCAAGCTTCGCAAATATGAAAAAGAGGAACAAAAACAGCCCAATATTCAAAAGATGCACAAAAAATGTGCCCAAAAAAGTTTTGAAAAAGATGGCGCAACAGCGCCACAATGTGGTAATTCTTTCTTTCCAAAATTCTTTTTAATCTCTTAATTAAATTGATTCTTATGTTTCATTTTATCTATTTGAATTTGAAATATCGAAATTTTTCTTCATCTCTCTTATATGATTTTCTATATGGAATGTCTAAATTGAATCATGTCTTTGCTAAATTCTTCGTTATTTACAATGTTATATCACTTTTAAATTTAATGAATTTCTATGATTGACATAATGTTTTAGTTTAAAATTGCATCACTTGGTCAATCACCATTTAGATTAAATGTTCAAATGAATTTCATACAATTAACTACATTTCCGTCTTATTCTTCTTCACTTTTTGTTTGTCCAAAAAAGGGGAGAAATCATTGTGTTTGTATGTTGTTTGTGTGTCTTCTAGTTTTTTTTTTTTTGAAAAAATAATTTTTTTTTTGTGTTTTTATGGTTCAAATTGCCCTCCTTATTTTCATGTATTCATCAATCAAAGGGAAGTTTAGGAGATAGAGATTTTTAAATTAAAAAACCGACCTACGAATGATAATTGTTTTTGTCATCATAAAAAAAAGAATGGAGATTGTTAAGATAGGCTATTTGCATGCTTTACATTTTTGCAACTTATTGAAGTTTTATGATTCCAAACATTATTGTTCAAATGTAAGTTTATCTCCTAACATTCCTTTAGAGGAATGTATTTGCCTCTTGTGCTTACTAAACATTTCAGGGAAAACAAACTCCAGAATATGCAAATAGCAACTATCTTAACACTATCTTCAGCTAATAAAGGTTCTTTGGGAACTTCCTTATCAATAAAATCGAGCTTTTGAAAACCATTTGGACATACCACATTTCTATGTCCAATTCTACCACATTTGAAATAGATAAAAGATAAATTCTCAAATTCAAATTTTTGAAAAAAAATTCCATGAATACCTTTAACCCAAATACCACAAGGGAGTTTCGAGTTCAATTTTACACGAACACATGCTCTCGCAAATTACCTTCTCCCCCCATCTGAACATATTTCCATCCAATAATAACGGAGTCCCTATACTCAAAATAATTCTCGTAATGTTTGTTTCGTCCCAACAGTGTAATGGAAAGTGAGGAAGACGAACCCAGATTGGAGAAGAAATACCTTCCAAGGAATAAGGAGAAATTTTGGGAGTCCATTTATCTAGTCCAATGACAAAACCTCCCACATACCACGGACCTCCATTGATAACTTCCTCCATAGCTTCCTGAGATTTAAATGAGCACAGGAACCAATCTAATCCCAGAGAAATAATATGAAATCCTCCAAATTTTTCCCATTGCCTCCTTAATTCAAAAGCACAATTTAAGAGGGGTAATTTTGTGCAAAGGATCTTCACCACCAAAGAGTTTATTAAAACATGAACATTGGATTCTCCTTTTCCCAAGTCAAGTTTAACCACATTATCATCTTTAAATCCTTCATGAATTTAAGATGAATTAATTTTAATGTGTGGTTTTTTAATCCACACATTAGAATTATTCAAATTGTGATCGGAGCCACTAGAGGTGGAAGCCTCAAAATCATTAGCTCTAGGGATCAAAACCGGCAAAGAAGAACATGAATTAATTTTCAAAGCACCCAAAACTTCTTTTCCTTTACCACTTTCCATCAAAACTTTTTCCTTAGAAGCCAAACCTCCCTCTCTAATCACTAGAGGAGAGTTAAAAAAACTAGAAAACCTGCAATTGAATGTAAACCTACCCTTTGTATCCAACAAAGTTGGACGCACGGTAGATCTAAGGGAATACGTGTTCCAGTCATCCAAGGATGACCGGCCACCATCCTCCATTTACAAAGAATGCAGCCGAAATTCTTCTTCCAAATCCTTCCTCAATTTGTGGAGATTCTCTCTCTAAGCCGGGATACAAAAAACTAAATAGAAAGAACATACCTGATTTATAATGGTTCGGTCAACTTGACCTATGTCCACTACCTGGAAACCTCCTTTTCAGGTATTGTACTAAAAGAAGAGTCCCTCTTTTTTCCCCCACAGTAAGACAGTGAAGCCCATACTGAAAGTTTGTGAAGTGTTTGAAACTCTAAATAACTTGTTATGAGGCTAACCAAGAAGGGTGGGTGGGTGAATTGGTTCTTTAAAAAAATCTTAATGAAAAAAAAAAAATCTTTTTGAATATTTTAAAACAAATAATTGATGTGGAAGCAAAATTAATTTGATAATAGCACATATCCAAGATTTTGACCACATAACAAATAATGCAGAAAGGTAAATAGAAAGGTCTTACCAAAATTTATAGAGTTCGATCAACTTGATCTATGTCCACTCCTTAGAGAATCCCTTTATAAGTATTGCACTAAACAAAAGTAACTCTCCTTTTGCTTGCATAGTAAGGCAGAGAAGCCCTTATAAAATATTTCTACTTTCATGTTGAATCCTTTTATTCCCTCCTAGAGTAGGTAGAGAACCTAAATAATCCTCTTTTTATCCACTTAGTGAAGGCAGAGAGCTCAGCAAACCTTTTACTCCCTCATGGAGTAGGCAGAGAACCAGGATCTAATACTAATGAATATCTCCCCAGAGCCACCAAGGTACTAGAGAAGTAACATAAAGAAGATGACAAACACTTTTCTTAGAACAACCTTTATGAATCCCAAATAACTCCCCCTCACAACGATCTTTCTATTTCTCAAGCTCTCCCTTTTTATTCTCTAAGCTCTCTTTCAGATCTCCTCCATAGCAAAAGATTAACTCAAGGGTTAATAAAATTGCTTTAATTGGGAGCCTCCAAAAGAAGCCTTAAACTTTAATTATACGCTTTTGATTGTCTTGTAATTTAAACATCCTCCTCCCGTATGACTAGTACAAAAAATCCCTTTCAACTAGGACAAAATGCATTGACTTGTACGATTAGTTTAAGAGAAATAGCTTGATCATCCCGGATGATTATACGATTATCTTAGAAGATTAGTTTAAATCTATTGAACTTTGTCAAGTAAAATACTCGTTGATGCCTAAGCATCCCATGTACTTCTTTGTCGTCTAGGTCAAAATAGGTCCAACATCCTCGATGATTAGTTAAAAAATTATGGTATTTATCTGGTAAGATAGGTGGTGATCCCTTAACATCCCATACATGTTCTCTATCATCCACCGATCATCCTGTATGATCTTATCAAATTATGTTTTACCAATATTATTCTCCTAATTATAAGATTAATTTAGGCATGACCATCCTTAATTACGTTGGATAATGTACATCATCCTGTATAATTAGCAAAAAAAATAAAAATTAAAAATTGCATAAATTATTTTTGGCTACTATTTTTACCATCTAAGCTTGTCGTCTTGGATGGTAGTGATAGTCCAGCTCAATTTGTTTAATCACTCGTAATTAGCATGGATGCCCTAATATGGGTTTCCTTTTTCAACGGATTGTCTAGTATAATATAAAATCAAGTTGTATGATTAGGTCCAAAATAGAGAATTATCTAACTCACTAAATTTCTCTCCCTGAGTGTGTATACAAGGTTACTTAGCTTGGGGTCCACGAGGTACCAGACTTGACTCAAGAAAGGTAAAAAAATACATTGAAACATAAATTATAGATAGACTCAACCATTATCTATACAATCTTGAGCTGAATGGCTTTGTAAGTATACTTGTGGACCTAAGTAGTTTGAGAATAGGTTAAAAAAAATAGATATGCAAGGAAATCTGTAGTCTTGAAATAATAATATTTTCTATCATAAAAATCATTATACTTGGGCCAAGATTTGTGACTACCTCCCCCTTTTTAATGATTGCAAACATCATTGTTAAAAAATTTTAAAGCAAGAAAAATTTTTTATTTTTATTTTTGTTTTTTTTTTAAATAGACATAAAAAATCATAACAAAAATAGAAACAAGAAAATTCCACTAATGTATAAGAAAATAATAATACACTACTCACCCTTTTGATATCACAAAAAGGAGGAAATAAGAAAAATACTAAACAATATAAAGTACATAATGAATGACTAGTATACACATAGAAATAAAAGCATTCATAAATTAGAAAAAGAAGAGCCCTAATCAGGTGGTGGTGGTGGTTACTGAAAGTAACGGTGAAGAGGGCTAAACTGCTCACCAAACTTGAGCATATCTTGGTTATGCTATTGCCTCTATTGTGTGACATAGTTTTTAAAATGAGCAATATCTATTGCATACTATTGCTCCTATAGAGCAAAGTAGGAGTCAAATCTAGCCTCTTATTGGTCAAACCTCTCAATCAACTTATCTACTTGTTACTGCTGACATATAGAAATAGGTGCTAGATCTTCATTGTGTTCATCTGCTTCTCAGTAGCAATCCTAGCAATGAGAAGCACTTTGATGACATGGAAGGAGGTATTAGAGTTGAGGACTTGGAACTGATCAGGTAATATAGGAAATTAGAACATGAGTGATGTTGATTTGATCACCCTCTTAAGGAATGATTGAATTTCTAAGTATATGATAGATGATGCAAGCATCCTGAACTAAAGTGCTGACCTGGGCAATATGAAAATTTCTATTGGATCCTCTATGGGTGGTGTTGATAGGGGTCCAATCAAACTCAGGATTTGTAGCTAAAATATGAACTTTTTCACCAGTAGTAGATACATATAGAAAATCATGAAGGTCTTGATAGGTGATTTCTACTAGTCACCTATTGAAAAATGAATGGAAGATAGTACACTTATTGTTCATTCGCAAGTTTACAAAGAACTCAAAGAGTAGTTCATAATAAAAAGCATAAGCAAGAATGAAATTGAGAGTGCATAAGTGAACAGGGGTAGTAATTGAAAGTGGAGTTTCTTCTGATGATAAATTTTGAGGGTTTAAGACCGACATCCTCATATTTATTGTTCGCATATTTATTAGCTGGCTTAGAAAATCTTGAATCAACTTGATGCTGAGAGGAATTTTGGACAATTTGTTGTGACTGCTTACCTCCAACCATTACAAAGGATTAAATTTTAGAGGACAAGGGAGATCTATTAAAAAAGTAGAGACGAGATTACCATGGATTTGGGTTATTATGTAGGATTGATTGGATCATAAGGGATGATAGTACGATCGTCCAAGAAAATAAGGTGTAATTAATTCGTCCAGATGATCGGTCAAATTTTTATAATATTGTTTAGGATTGTATGTGAAAGTTCCTTAGGGATGTTAAGCCTTTATTAATTAGTCCCCAGACTAACCAAGAGGGGGGGTCAATTGGTATTTTTAAAACTTTTTACGATCAAAGCACAAAACTAATACCAAAATAATTCACCACAAAATAATGGGATACTAATCAGCTTATGCTGTCTTCTTCTTGATGTCCTCCTCCATCCGGATGGATAAAGATAAACATTGATGCTTCACTTAAAAGAAATTACTTAGCAGGTATTGGCGACAACATAAGAGATGAAAAAAGCATATTTTTATTAGCTTTTGGAGCCCAATTTTTGCATTGGGACATAACATAAATGGAATTGTGGGCTGTTTATTACTTGAAGAATATAATGAGAGATTTGATGTATGAAGCCCAAGGAGTAATTATAGAAGGAGACAATCACAACATTTTTAAAATTCTTCAATTAGATTTGAAGAGATGGAAGAATAAGGGAAGAATTGAAGAGGATCTTGCATTCATTCAAGACTTTAACCAAGTTATATTTTCTTTTTCAAATAGGTTTTGTAACAAATTAGCTGATTTTTGTGCTAATTTGGGTTGCAAAAAAGAGTATTATTTGGCAAGAACTCAATAATGTGGATATCCCCCATTCCTTCTTCTTTATATTGAAGGAGGAATAAGATGGATTAGGGGTTGGGCTGAATTTTAAGTTTGTCTTTTGTTCGCTTTAATTTCTAATGCATCATTGCATTTTCTTCAAAAAAAAGTAGAAACAAAGAAAGAACACATCGGATTTATAGTGGTTCGGTCAAACATTGACCCACGTCCACTCCTCGGAGGCACCCTCCGAGAATTGCAATAACTAAGTGTCTCTCCTTTAGTTCCCACAGCTAGGCGGAGAAGCTTTATAATAGACTCCTTTTCACCAACCCCAGTGCGGCAGAGAACCGACCCCTTTTGCTTCCTCCTGAAGAGGGCAGAGAACCCAGACTATTTGCTGAAGTAGAACTCCCAAGAACCTCCGAAGGATGAAGAACAAAGAATAGAGAAGATAACTTGGAACCTTGCTTAGAGCAACCTTTGTGAACTCTCTCACAAGCTCCCTCTCATAAGTTCCTCTCTCTCTCTCTCTCTCTCTCTCTCTCTCTCTCTCTCTCTCTCTCTCTCCCTAGGCTCTCTTAGGTCAAGATAGTAGCACTCAAGGTCATGTGCATGAAAAGGCACGGGTGTGTGTGTGCAAGGTTACTTAGCATCAAGCATCATAAGGTTTATATTTGACTCAAGAAATGGAAAAAGTACATTATAGACTGACTCAGACCTAATCTATCCAATCTTGAGCTGGTTCAACTTGCAGTCTCGATGCTGTGGTTCTGAAACGCTAGTAGGCAAGGTAGTCAAAGTAAAACAGATGTGTTTTCTATCATCAAAATTCTATTTCTGAAAATAGATAAGCAACAGTATGATATCATACTGGAAGATTAGGCACAAGCGATCATCTTGGGGAGTCATCTTGTATGATCGTTGACTAAACGAATCATTCTGGATGAACATGTGGATTGACTGGGATAATGTGTAATAATGGATCTGCCTAACAGCATTCAAATCATCTAACAAATTTTGCCACGTGGATCATATAGATGAAATGGGAATCCTTTGGTATGATCACTAAAATATTTTTCAAATCATCTATTCGATTTATAGTGATCGGTGATTTGAATTTATGTTAAGATTGTACAAGATGATGTGGATTGTCTTGGATGATATGAGTAAAAATTCAAAAATTCCAGTTGGTGGAAGGGGATAATATGAAGAATTCCAAAATAAGAATAAAATTACTAAATAACATAAAATAACATAAAAATTAAATAAAACCAATTAAAAATCAAATTAAAATATCACCTTTTTTTAATTGATCAACTCCAATAAATAATAAATATCCCTTGTGTGTATATTAAAAATCAGTAACAAATGAAATAATAACTCTAAAATTTAGAAAGGGTAGAAAGATTGATATTGTGAATCCTAGCTCAGTCTCTTTACATGTTAAAAATCTTTTTAAAATAAAAATATATATCATAAAAGAAATCTTATAAGAAAAGTGATTTGTTCAAATTTCATTTCATAAAAACATTTGATAATATTGCAAAGTAAAAAAACCAAAATAATGATTTTGAAAATTCAAGTATTTGAAAATATCAAGTGGCACATGAATTCTTCTAAGATTTAAATATTTTAAAGAGAAGTAAGCTTATTTCTTTTTCAGCTCATTTTGTGCCTTTTTTAGTTATTTGGCATACTTTGCACATCTTTTGATTTTAAATACACTTTGATATATCTTGCTATTATTTTGTAGTCATTAGGCAACTTTTTAGTTTTCTTTTGGGCTCAATTTGTTCCTCTTGTCATTTTTGCAAGATGGCTTCCATTCAAATACTTTTAAAAACTCTTAGTTATGAGATCATATTCTAGATATATGAGTAGAAATAACACTCTCTAATATAAGGAAGAAAAATTATAAATCATGATTATATCCATATGATAAATGCAACAACCTGGTCAAGAAAACTTGAAAGTGATTTAATGACTTGGAGCATTATTCATATGAGATAAAATACTATAAGAAGATAAAATAAATCTCAATTTCAAAGACCATCTTTCTAATTTGAAAAAGATTATGTTTCAAAAGAAATTAACCCGCAATGTAAGTTAGAGGAATAGAGACAATCATTGATGTTTCTTCCATTAACTAATTTAGGGAAGTCAATCTCTGCTTAATAATTTCTAAAACCAAAAGTAAGGAAAAAAATATCATTTAAGAAATTAATATCAGAAATGACCATTGATGTGATTCCTTAAAAATACTAAAAAAATAGACAAATGAAAAACATAAAATAGAAATATAAAAATAAAAACAAACATGTAAATAAAATAAAAACAAAATATCAAAAAATAAAAAAATAATAGTTTCAAGTAATAATATCTTTTACATCTAATCTGATTCTTAAGATGCTAAAAGTTTTAAATACTAATGGTTTTTTAAAGATATCAGTATGTTAGTTTTTAGTGGCTACATGGTGTAGCTCTTTGTATCCTTTAGTAATATGGTCACTTACGAAGTGGTGCCTTATGTTAATGTGTTTTATCTTGGAGTATTGTATTTTGTTTTTTGAAATACATATGACATTAGTGTTATCACATAAGATTGAAATTATGCTTATAGGTAATCCTAAATCTAGAAATTGTTGCTTTAACTGGAGGACTTGAGTCACACTTCTTAAAGCTATGTACTCAACTTCAGCAATGGATAGGGCAACTGAGTTGTATTTTCTACTAAACTAGGAGACTAAAGATTGTCCTATGAATTGATATTTCTTATAAGTGCTTTTTATATCAACTCGACATCTTCAAAAATTTTAATCAGAATATCCTATAAATTCAAAGGAGGTGCTATGCTTAGAATACAAGATTCCTAAGTTAAGGGTTCTTAAGAGATACCTAAGAATTCTCTTAATAGCATTCTGAGCGGGACTCTTTTAGATCAAGTTGAAATCTAGAACAGAGATAAGCATTAAACAAAATATAAGATCTGCTAGCAGTCACGTGAAGAAGTGATCCAATTATTCCTCTATATTTCTTTTGTTCAATGGATTTTTCATTTGAATCCTTATCTAACTGATCAGTGGATCTCATGGGAGGAGTGTTGATTGGCATGGCTTTCTCCATTTCATATTTCTTAAAGATTTTCTTAATGTGTTTTAATTAACTTAGAAAAGTTCCACCATCCTTCTACCTTACGCTAAATCTAAAAAAGTAGGTTAGTTCTCCCATCATACTCAACTTAAATACCTTACTCATTATTTTTAAAAGCTCGTCACATAATTTTTTTATCAGAAGACCCAAAAAAATATCATCAACATAAATTTAGACAAAGAGTAATTCATCTCCTCCTTTTTCAAAAATAGGGTGGTGTCTACACTCCTCTTAATAAGGGTTCTTTCTAGTAGGAATGTGCATAGCCTTTCATACCATACCCTAGTAGCTTGTTAATTTTTAAAGCCAGGGGGTTATTCAACATACACATATTCTATTATTACCAAATTCAAAAAGACACACTTAACATCCATTTGGTATAGTTTGAATCCCTTAAAACAAGCAAAGGCTAGCAACACCCAAATGGCATCCAATTTAGCTACTAGGTCAAAGGTCTCTTGAAAGTCAATCCCTTCTAATTGGTTATACTCCTTAGCCAGTAATCTTGCCTTATTCCTCACCGCTACGCCAGAATCATTCATTTTATTTTAGAAAACCCATTTAGTTCCAACCATAGTCCGATCCTTAGGTCTTTTAATTAGCTCCTAAACACCATTCCTTATAAATTTATTTAACTCCTATTGCATTGCTAGGATCCAAAATTCACATATAGGGCTTGATTTATATTAGTGAGTTCAGTCATTGAAATGAAGGCATAGTGGTTTACTTCAATTCTAAGTCCATGCCTAATTCTAACACCTTCAGATTGGTCTCCTAAAACCAGTTCTTTAGGAGGACTCAAAGAATATTTCCATTCTCTAGGCAGTGTGTTTTTATGTTTTACCCTTTCCTCAAGATTTAAAGATTCTAATCACTTAGTAACTTTTACAACCTCTTCTTCTTTTACCCAAGACCCTCCAAAATTATCAAATTCATTAAATATAATATGATTGGTCTCCTTAACTATCAATGTTCTTTTATTATTCTCTACTACTAGTGTTCATCAAATACAATATAATTGATTTCCCAACACCTTAGTAACCTAGAAAAACTTTGTCATCAGACTTGGGTCAAAATTTTCTAGTAGAGATTTTCCATAATTTAGAATGAACACTTTACATGCAAAAACATGAAGGTAGGAAAGGTTGGGTGTCTTATCCTTCAAAAATTTAGAGGATGTCTTATTTAGCTTGGATCTAACATTCACCATATTCAGAACATAATAAGATATATTCACTATTTCTGCCCAAAAGCATTTAGGGAGTGAGTATTCAACTAACATGGCATTAGTAGCTTCTACCAGGATCTTATTCTTTCATTTAGTTATCACATTCTACTGAGGGGTTCTGTGAGCTAAAAATTTATGATCTATTCATTTCTCCTTACAAAAAGATTCAAATTTTTTATTTTAAAATTCTCAACTGTGGTGAATATAAATGGTTAGAATTTAATATCCTAGCTTTGTCTGAATGCAAGTGGAAAAAGATTTAAACTCTTCAAATGATTCACTTTTATGAGATAGGAATCAAACTAGAGTAAACTTTAAATAATCATCAATAGTTACATACCCAAAGACTTCCCCTCCTAAGCTTACAATGCTGACATGCCCAAATAAATCCCTTTGTAGGAATTCTAAGGGTTTGCTCATGTTAATGTCTTTAATTGAGTGGAAAGAGGATTTGACTTATTTTTCTAATTGACTAGCATCACACAGGTGGTCTTTTGTGAACCCTAGTTTAGGAATTCCTCTCACTATGTCTTTTTTGGTGTTCTTTCTAAGGTTTTCATAATTACATGACATAATCTCCTATGTAATAACTAGTATTCATTAGTAATTATTTTTAAGCAAAGATGAGTGTCAAATTTAATACAATTTAAATCAAGCATGTAGACATTGTTGATCCTTTCTCCCTTCAATATAATAATATTATTTAAGTTTATTATGTACCTAGTCGATAGAAATTTTATGGCAAAGCCATTATCACAGAGTTGATTGATACTGAGTAGGTTATATTTTAAGCCATCTAGAAATAAAATATTTTTAATGATGAAATTTTTAAAGTTAACAATTATACCTGTTGATTCTGCAATGGTTATTAAACATATGCAATTGTCCCAAGGATAACCAAGATGGTGGTGAATTGGTCATTTAAAAAATCACTTGGATTGTTAATAGAAAATTGATTTTTTTGTATTTTTTTGCAAAAGTAATTTTTCAACCATAAATAGTAAGATGATGAAAAATAAAAATGTGAAAAAAAATGAACACAAAAATTTATAGTGGTTCAGTCCAAAAAGATCTATGTCCTCTCCCTGAAGACTCCCTCTTCAGGTATTACACTATTACTGAAGTAACACTTCTTTTTCCCCCACAATACGGTGGAGATGCCTTTAAAATTTTTCTCTCTTCCACCAATCCCTAGTGCAGTAGAGTACCATAATCCTTTCACACCCTCTAAGTGTTGGCAGAGTACCGCATCTATTCACACTCTCCTAGTGTCGGTAAAGTACAGTCTTCTATTCACACTCTCCAAGTGTCAGCAGAGTACCGTCATCTGTTCACACCCTCCAAGTTTAGGAAGAGTACCAAATCTTCTTCAAAGATCTTCTCTCGAGCAACTAGAAAGAAGAAAGGAAGTGTAGTCATAAAAAAATAAAAGAGACTCTTTACATTTGAGTAACCTTGTGATCTCTTCACACTCCACTTGTAAGAACTCTCTCTAAAACACTCTCCTGAAAATACTCTTTCACTTGCTCTAAAATAAATCATGAATAACAACACTTATTAAGTTAGTTTTTAAGGACCTTTTTTTAAGAAAGACATGAAAAATTGTTTAGAAAATTGAAATTATCCAATTTGAGCAATTACAATCGTATGTACGAATAGTTCAAAAACTATTGTGTACGAACACGTAAAAAATATTTTCATGTTCGATAATTGTCCAGTACAAACCATATTCGTACTGTACAAATGGTTAAGAAAATTTTTCAACTTTGTTGGGATAAAAAGGTACCCCACATTTTCATACTCTAGATGTCGTCTATACGAACCTTGTATCGTATAGTACGATCAATTCAAAAATTTTTAATGTTCTTCAAGTTGAAAAGGATCCTATTCAATTTATACTCTAGATGTAGTATGTACGAAGGTCACTTCATGTAGTACAAACTGTTCAAAAAAATATGATGTTCGTTAGGATGAAAAGGAACCCGTTCTTTTCAAACTCTAGATGTCATCTATATGAATGAAACTTCATACAATACAAACATTTTTAGAAAAGCTTAGAAATCATCGGGATGAATATGGACATTTCTATTTCATATTCTATATGTCGTCTATATGAAAAAAATATCCATACAGTATGATAAGTACTTAGAATTTTTTTCTCTTGTTCGTTTAATTACTTATAGGAGAGAATAACTGAACAAATAATCCCGTACGAAATGAATTTGTATAGTATAATTAGTTTAAAATTTTATAAATTTTAATCACTCCCCCAATGTATGGTTGCATAATTATTCAATTACAATCACACTCTCTCAAACTCAATAAAATAAAAAATACATACTCTAATTATAATGAATCCTAATCTATCAAATTTAAAGTCTTGAATAATCTAGAATATGATTTCCGTTAAATGTTTGTTCACACAAATAACAAGAGTAATATATTCAAAATATGTAAGGAGAAATTGTAATTAAAATAATAATATTTGGAATCATCAAAAACACACATGTTGTAATAATCTCAACATTAAAAAATCTAAGTTGCAGCAATTTCAACAATACTTAATCCAGACACTCTTTTGGTGGTACTATCTCTAAGTGTTACCTTCCCTCCTGCCCTGGCCTCCAATAAAATTAATTTATTTATATCTCCAGTCATATAACTTACACATCCACTGTCCAAGTTCCGCATATCCTCACAAAGTCTTTTGTGAGAGCGCACCTACAAAATCATCAGATGTTAGATTTGGGAACACAGACAGGTTTGGGTCCCATCTTATGGAAATAAGAATAAAATGCATCTATTCTATGCTATGAATTTTGAAGTTTTGGTCTCCACACCAAATGTGTTCTATGAAGAATGGGGCAAGTGTGGGAGATGTGTCCTAGCATGCCACAAGAAAAACATCTAACACCAGGAAAAGGATTTACCAAACTATTTGGGTTATTGTGCCTCTTCTAAGGTTTGAATGATGCATGCTAATCTGATGGATTGTAAAACTCTTCAAGTGAACGTGGTATTTTTTTTGCTTCAAAGCATTTATTTTGATTTGTAAAATTTTTTAAACACTTTTAAGTATTAAAATTTCAACTTTCAATACATGCTCCCCATTATGTATTTTAGATGCAAGTGTTTCTAATCTTTTGTATGCATTTTGTAAATCAACATGTGATATTTTTAAGGAATCATTCTCTTTAGTGCAATCAAGATTATTTTTATTCAAAGAACCAAATTCTTCTAACAAAGACATATAATTTCTATCCATAGTGGAATGATCTTTCCTTAGGATTTCATGCTATTTCTATAGATTTAAGAAGTCAATTTTGAGGCTAGCATGTAATTCTTGAATTTCCTAAATGAATAATAATTTTTTTAAAAAGTTCAAGTAATTCGTCATATGTAAGCTCATATTCCTCTTCTTGATTAGAGTGATCAAGATGATGATCAACCTTTAAGCACAGGTTTGTTAACTCCTCTGTTATTTCAATTTCAAAGGAGTTTGAGGATGAGTCTACCTACAAAGCCTATTAGATCCTTTTCTTATTTTTCTTGAACTTGGGTTTTTCTTTACCCTTCTCCTTGCTTGGGTGAGATCTAAGAGTTGGGAAATCAAATTTCAGGTGCCCTGGCTCCCTGCATTCAAAACAAATAACATCAGAGGAAACTTTATAATTTTTATGATTCTTACCCTTCTTACATTTATAAGGATGATTTTGCTTTTTACTTAAGAAGCTTTTTAATTGCCTAGTTATTAAAGAAATTTCTTCATTTTCTAAACCATAAGAAGTATTGTTATAATTATTAGCCTTTAAGGTTACAGTTTTCTCCTTTTTTTTCTAACCTGCATTAAGCTGCCTTTGGTTCACTCCTTGCTCATAAGCAATTAGAAATCAAAGTAAATTATCAATTGAAAAAACATTCAATTCCTTAGACTCAGTAAAGACAGTATTTTTTGCATCAAAGGAAGAAGGTAAACATCTCAAAATCTTGTTAACTTTTCATAATTTATTAGTTTTCTTTCTAAGGCATGCATGGATGTAATAATATACATAAACCTAATATATATATCAGAAATAGATTCGCTAGGTTTCATGTAAAAAAGTTCATAATCATGTAGAAGAATGTTATGCCTACATTGTTTAATTTCCTTTGTTCCTTCATAAGTAATACACAATTTGTCCCAAATTTCTTCACGAGTTGTACAAGTGGAAACATGCATATTGTCTTCAGATTTTAAGGCACAAATAAAATAGTTTAGACATTTTGCATTCAGTTGTGCTAAATTTCTATTATCAGTAGCCCATTTAGAAAAAAAATATTTTAGTTTTAACACCATTTACTAATCTAAAGGGTGCAGAATAACTAACCAAAACTAGCAATCACATATGATAATCAATTGATTATAAAAAGGTGGGCATGCGAGTTTTCCTAAAATAAAAAAGAATATAATTAAAAAGTGGCGGTCTGGTTATTGTGTATCCTCTTGCGGTGTTTGTATTTCCAAAGTTAGCCATGGATCTTATTTCAAAAGTTTTCTAAAATTTGATCTTATTAATACCGCTCTGACACCGCTTGAATATTTGTGAGGGGTGTTAAACCCTAAAGAACTAGTCCCGAGGCTAACCAACATGAGGGTGAATTTATTCTTTAAAAATTTCTTAAATGAAAAGAAAATCTTTTGAATATTTTAAAACAAATGTTTTATGTGAAAGCAAATCTTATTTAATAGCAGCAAAGATAAGAGATTTCAACCACAGAACAAATCACAAAGTAATTCAAAAATTTAAATGTGGAAAGGTAAATAAAAAGAACACACACTTAAATTTATATTGGTTCGATCAACTTGACCTACGTTTACTCCTTGGAGACTCTCTCTCGAAATATTGCACTAAACAGAACTGACTATTTTTTTTCTTTCACAAAAAGGTGGAGAAGCCCTTATAAAATTTTTCTAATGACCTGGGGAGGCAAAGAACCTTGAATCCTTTTACTCCCTGTTGGAGTAGGCAGAGAACCCAGAAATCCTTTTTCAACCACGTTATTAAGGTAGTGAATCTAAGAATCCATTAACTCCCTCATGGACTAGGAAGAGAACCTAGATCTAATGTTGATGAAGATCTCCCCAGAGCCATCATGAAACTAGAGAAGCAACTTGATGATGATGATGAACATTTTTCTTGGAGCAACCTTTGAGAATCCCTCATAACTCCCCTCACAAGGATCTCTCTCTTTCTCAAGCTCTCCCTCGTCCTTCTCTAAGCTCTCTTTCATATCTCCTCAACAATAAAAGATTAACTCAAGGGTTAATATAATTACTTAAGTAGAGAGCCTCCAAAAAAATCCCTAAATTTCAATTCTACACTAATGATCATCCAATATGATCGATAGATTGTCATGTACAATTAGTAAAAATAACTTTTTTATCCAATGTTGAACTGCATTTCCATGTATGATTAGTTCACTAAAAATAGGTTAATCATCCCAGACGATTTTGCTATCATCACGGATGATTAGTTTAAATCAATTGAACTTCATTTAGTACGATAGCCATCAATGCCTAATCATCCTACATACTTCTCTATCATCTAGCATGAAATGGGTACATCATCCTGGCTAATTAGTTTAAAATTTATTGAATTTGTTTGGTACGATAGGTGGCAATCCCTTATCATCCCATAAATGTTCTATGTCATCCAGGATGATCATCATCGATTATCCTGTATGATCATATAAAATTACATTTTACCATAATTGTTCTCCTAATTACTAGATTAATTTTGACATGATTGTCCTTATTGCTCGAATGAGCTGCAAAACAAACAAAAATAAAACCTACAAGCTGATATTCTCCACTAAACAAAAGTACAAGGTAACCTAATAAAATTCTAAATATGCTATAGCAAGCATCCAAACAAGAAAGATAAAGGTAAGGAAATGAAGCCCAATCTTTCTGCAAAAAAGCTTGAAGACGGCTAAGCAACTCTACCTGCAAAACAAAGCGGCTGCAAAAGCACAATCTAGACCACAAAAAATTATAGGTTAACCAGAAAAAGTAAACTAAATTTAAGCAAGTGCCAAAATAAGAAAAGCAAAATTTGCATAATAAGAAGTAATCCAAGCCATGCCACCACCTCAAGCCAAACAGGGGATGAAGTCTTATAGAGCTCATAGTAGAATTAATACAAAAAGCCTCATTTAGGAAATCCATAAGACAGTCAATCCTACCCTCAAGAGAAATCAAAGACAACTTAAATGGTCCAAAATAAAAAAGCTTAAAGGCCCCAGAGGAATAGAACAAAAACTCAATCTTATTAGTATTACCCTACCAAAAATAAAGCTCCAAACCAATCAACCAGAAAAGGTTTGACAGATGCCAAGCCAAAAATCAAGGGATAGCCAAACACCTATGGGAAACATCCAAAAAAAATAGAGCCAATATAGCCCTAAATCCCAACCATCCTCTCATAGATACCCCCGCAAGCCAAAAAGAAACCTGAAGGTAGGAGTGCAACAATGGGAAAAACCATCAGCCATATAACATGTGAAATCATAGCTCAAGTCTAGATCAACATACACCTCCAAAAAGAAGTAAGGAAATGAAGAAAACCACCCCGCCTGAGAAAAACCCAAACAACAAAATCACTGTTAAAGCAACAGCTGTAAGGATAATACCCACCAATAGAAGAAATAACAAAACCACCACTAAGAAATAGAATATACCAAAGAGACAACATATAATGGTGACACATAAACACAACCTAAGAACAAAAATGTCACAGAAAGCCCTAGCTCACCATCCTGGAAACCCAAAAGAGGCCCCTAAACAGAGAAAGTGAAGGATGCCACCAAAAAAACCAATTAAGTTTTAACATAGTGAAGACCAAGAGCATCAAGATTAAAAATACCTCTAAGAGCCACCAGAATAGTAAGAAAAATAACATCAGAAAGGCAGTCAAGATTACACCTCTAATTAGCAAGCAAAGAAGCACATTCATTCCTCTCCAACCATAAGAACCATAAAATGAGAAAAGGAATTACATTACAAATTTGCCCTTTAGAATTCAAGAACCAAGCATTAAGTATAGATTTGAGGGATAAATAAGCTTTAAAATAATTTAACTTAAATAAATCATTAAAATAAACCACCTTTGAACAGCAATAGGGCAAGAAATAAAAATGTGATGCATATTCTCCAAATGGTAACAACATTGACACTTGGAAGGCAACAAAAACCCTTTTTTTTGTAAGATTATCATCGGTGGGAATAAATTTATGTAAAATTCTCAAAACAAAGATGGCCACAATAGTTGGAATGCTCTGATGCCAAATCAAGGAAAAATTATTATCGATATTTCTCCAAGATCTAAAAACATGCCAAGCACTTTTTAATTAAAAAACACCATCTTTAAAGAATTCACATAAGATAGTATCCTTACCAGCAGGATTAATAGCCAAGTTCAAAATTTTATGAATAATGAAATGAAAAAAAACATTGGAAAGTTTCTCATAGTCCCAATAATTGTCTTTAAAAAAGAATTAACCTTAATTGAAGCAATGTAGGAAGAATTCAAAATAGAATCAACAGACTAATTACCTAACCATCGATCTTGCCAACAGATAGTATTAGCTTCACCAAACCCCCAAGCAATGAAGGGCTCAATATTCCATTTAACCTTATAGAGCCTTTGCCACACTCTAAAAATTTAGTGTGTAGGGCAAACAAAACATATATGCAAGGAAATTTGTAATAAATAAATAATAATATTTCTTATCATTAAAATTGTTATACTTAAGCCTAGATTTGCTATAGATATAAAATCTTTCCACCAAATCGATGGGGCGTAGTACCATGAATCCTTTTACTTCCTTTTGGAGTGAGTATGGAACCTAAAAATCCTTTTACTCCCATCTAGTTTAGGTAGAGAACCTTAGAATCCTTTTACTCCCTTCTGGAGTAAGTAGAGAACCTCAGATTCAATGATGATGAAAGTCTTCTCAGAGCCACCAACGAACTAAGGAATAAACTTGATGAAGATAATGGAAACCTTGCTCGGAGCATCCTATATGTATCCCTCGCAACTCCACCTCACAAGGATCTCTCTCTTTCTCAAAGCTCTCCTCTCTTCCTTCTCTAACCTATCTCTCAGGTCAACCCAACAATAAAAGATTTTCAAATAAGAGTGTTAGAAATCCTTTCATAGTGGGCTTCAAAAAACCCTAAATTTCAAGACATCCATTTTCTGTTCATACAGTATGATACACGTATCGTACGGTACGATCAGTGTAATTCAAACTCGCCCAGCAAGATCATTTAGATGAACTAGTCAAACTTTATAACATTATGTATAGTATTATCGAAACATCAGATGGTATGATCTGTAGAATTTCCTTCTATTCATTTGGGATAATCCTAGGGTTGAACAACTTCATATACGAGTGATCGTCCAGCACTGTGTACATTGTATGGTATGATCAATACAAAATTTATTGAGTTTATTTTGAACGATCCATTGGATGACCAATTTCATACACAGGTAACCATATAGTATAAACTATATCGTGCATTATTATAAATCATAATAATTTTTCATGATTTGGTTGTCTGATATCATGAGATTAATTAAGAAAGATTTTAATTAGGGTGTATACTATGAAACAAATCATACTATATAATCAATACATAATTAGTATCTTTCTTAACCTTTGGTGGCTAGGATTTTGATATAGCACCACACTTTATAAAGTATGGGTTAAAATTATATAGTATAAATTACTTCGTACAGCATAAAAAAAAGATCACACAGTACAATTTATTTTAAAAAAGTTTCTCTCAAAAATATATTCTCTCCCCAAATGTGTGTGCAAGGTTACTCAGCAATGATATCCACCTAATTACATGATACGATTAAATAAAGGAGAAAATATATAATAAAATTAAAACTGATTGTAACCATAGTTTACCAAGTCTTGAGGTGATCAGAATTGCAAGTGAAAAGTAGACTAATTTCTTGAAATGTTAGTATACACAAACACAAAACAAAATATCATAGAAATAAGATAAAGTAGTAACATATACAATAATGTTTGTTATCATCAAGATCACAGTATTTGAATAAAGTTTACGATAATCTCCCCCTTTTTTATGTTGGAAACATTATTGTTTTTGGATTTTAAAAAAGTTGCTTTCCCATAAACTCTCCTTTAGATCAAAATCCGTTGTAATAAAAAGGGGTATAAAATGTTTTTTCTAATATTAAAATAATATGCAAACAACAAAAACAACAAAATACTTCTCTCTCTTTTGACATCAAAAAAGAGGAAAAATAGCAAGACAAAAGGCAAAAAATAGAAACAAGAAATGCAAAAAATAAATATACTTAAAATGATTAACAACTCAAGATAAGGGAAGAACCATTACATTTTTTTTTTTTTTAGAATTGCAAAATGCATTAAAAGGAAGAACCATTACATGCATGAAAACTCTAGTGGGCATTTTTCAAAATTTTTATAAACTTGCCCTACAAATAGAAAAGATCAAATAAGATAAGTGTTGACTTTATTACAATCAATGGATTGGGATTCTAGTGTTTGCACACCAATATTAACATCTTAACAGGCTAAAATCCTTTGTCTAAACCAACATCTTATTCAAGAATTTCAATTAGACAAGGAAATTTAAACTTGTCAAACTACTAGCATGAAATATATCGAATAGAATATTACTATAAAAGTGATGAATGAAGAACCAAGATTTTTGAAAATCAAGTTTTAAACATAATATGAAACTTAGGGAGAATATAAGATTTATAAAATTAATAGAAATAGAATTTAATTTATATTGGGCTTATTTTGTGCCTCTTTTATCTTCTTTTGGCACATATTGTGCATCTTTTATTTTTGATACACTTAGTGGATCTTTTACTTTGGTTTCATTGAGAATCTTTAAATTTGGGCTCATTTTTCCTCATTTGACTTTGTTTTGCTAATAGCTTCCTTTCTAAATTTGTAAGAATCTCAATTGTAAGATTATCACTCAAATAAAATAGAAGAGTAACTCACTCTCTTATATAGGGATGAATAATCTATAAAACAAACCCAATATTTCTAATAGGAAAAAATAGTTTGATTTTTAAAAAATAATGAATTTCATTTATCAAATTACATAAGGAATTATCATGTTAAGAAGGGATATGAAAATTCATAAGTTTCATTTATCCTTTAAGTTTTAATAATGCCAATAATTACTTATTAACTATTTGAGTCAAAATAAATATATATTTATTATAAACAACAAGGAGCATTATAGAGAATTCATTCATATAGTATGATCCAAGTCATACAGCATGAGTTCAATCATACAAGAAATTTGAAGTCATATAGGACGAACAAAAAAAAACTCATTTCTCTTTTACTACAGATTTCTCAAGTAAAAAGCACATAAAAGAAATCTAAGAGCACACATAAAAGAGATCTAAGAGCACAGAGGCAACTAGAAAGAAAAACAATTGCATCTTAAAGGTAAAATAAACATTTTTTTATAAAAATATTTGACTAAAAAATAAAAATATAACATAAGAGGGACTGAAAGAAAAAATTAGTGCAGAAACTAGGTAAAAATAAACAAGCACATAAAAAAGGAAGAATACATCGCAATAAAAACCAAATAAAATTGGTAGAGTGGTTGACCCTAATAATGATGTGGCTATGGAGGAGGATGGAAGAACTAACTAAAGCTTTTGTATTGCTGCTGGATGTTGTTGAATTGTAGTTGGATATTTCCAAATTATAGCTGAACCAACCCATATCATTATCATGTTTGGTTCTATATGGATCCAAGAAAGTCTAAAGCCTCTCAAACCGTTATATAAAATCCCATATGGTCAATGGTGAGGAGGTGGTGCAGGTGCAGGATCAACTGTAGGAGCAGCTTTTATGTCTTCATCAAAGAGCTGGTCCTCTCGCTCCTGATATTTATGAAAGAGCATCCATAAGGAGGCATTTGAAAAGAAGATCGGAGAGTGGTCAGGAGGACCAAGATATGTGATGTTGTGTTTTTTATCCATTATATACCCAATCATATGTCCTAGAGCAAGGTTTTTCTTTCTTCTAGTATCTAGGAGTTGAGTAGATGTGAGGTTTTGGATGTATTCAATTAGTATTTGAGCTTCATCTATTTGGGTGTTTGATATTATGAAGTAGGAGACAATTGATAGTAGGGGAGTCATATTTATATTATCTCAAGCTTTAGGGATGATAGATGTTCTCAAAATGTGCTAGATAACCTTAGCATTTTGATTTAGAGTGTGAATGAAGGATTGGTGGTAGTTCAAGGCAGTATTTCAAAGTAAGAGATTGACAAAACTCCAGTAAAAATTAAATATGGAGGCCATGATAAGGGGTCTATTGAAAGTTCATGATGGTTGTGAAACCCTAAATAAGTAGTCCCAGAGATAACCAAGAGAGTGGGTGGGGGGGACCAAGAGAGGGGGGGGGGGGGGGGGGATGAATTGGTATTTAAAAAAATCTTTAACGATGTAGAAAAATCCTTTTTATGACATAATGTGGAAGTGAATTACATTCACAATAAATAGATAAATTAGTATTTTCACCCATGAAATTAATCACAAGAAAAATAAATGTGAAAATAATAATGGAAAGAAAACACCAAATTTTTAGTAGTTCAATCCAACATGACCTACGTCCACTCCTCAGAGGCACCCTCCGAGATTTGCACTAAACCTTTAGTGACTAATCTTTTACCCCCACAGCTAGGTAGAGAAGCTCTTACAAAATCACTCCCACCTTCCCTGGTGCAGTGGAGTAATCAGTTCCTTTTTCACCAAAGAGATCTTCTTCTTCTTATAAATTCCCTTAAGACGAAATCTTGAATCTAAAGGGGTTTTGGTTCAAGCTTGTTGGAGAAATCATGTGAAATCATGTACACACTCCCTTGAAACCCCCTCTAAGGACCTTCTCCCTCATAAACTACACCCTTTCCTCTCTCACTTTCAAGTTATCTCTTCAAGTTTTCTATAGATGAATGAAGGCACAATGGCAACTAAAGACATTTACAATGTCTTTGGAGAAAGGTTAAATAGATGGCTTCAAAAATCCTAAAAACATAATTCTAGCAGCAAAGATCATCCTATATAATTGTAGGATCATCCAGTATGATGTGCTTAAATAGAGGGCTTCATAAAACCCTAAAAACTTAATTCTTGCACAAAATATCATCCAGTACAATTGCAAGATCATCCAATATAATGTGAAGAATTTTACCTGATAGTCCTAGACGATCTTTTGATAGTTCTAGACGATCTTTGGATAGTTCAGTATGATCAGTTCAAATTTCTATAGATCATCCAATATGATATTAGGGATCATCTAGTACAATTAGTTTAATCAAAATATAATTTGTCAAGGATGAAATATGGGAAGAGCAAAACTCATCTCTATTGATCATACAATATGATCCAGATCATACAATATGATCAAAATATCAAAATTAAGCATATTCGATTACCTAATCACAATATCAATTTTGGCTTAATTTTTATAGATCGTCCAATATAATGTACATCATATTGTATGATTAAAATAAAGTATAAAAATTAAAATCTTGCTTAAAATATTATTGGCGGCTAATTTTCATTATCATAACTAGTTGTTTTGAATGATCTAAATTGTCTAGTATAATTAGATAGATGAGTTGATCGTACACTATGATATAAATTATATAGTATAATTAGTTCAAAGAATGAACTTCTTATTTTTTACTCAATCTTAATCCCCCTAAGTGTGTGTATGCATAGTCACCAAGCAAGCATACACCCTTACAGAACATAACTTAAGAAATAAAAAATATTTCAATATATATTACAAAAATCAGTATAGTATAACCTATTCAACCAAATCTTGAACCTTGAATCTTCATTGGATAGTGCATGGTGTTCCTTAAAAGTAAGTACACATATAAATAAAAATATATTATAAATACAAGTAGGTAATAGGATGTGAACCATATTATTTGTTATCATAAATAAATCAGCTTGAGTTACAAAAATTTCCCCGTTTTTTATAATGTTAAACATTACTGATTGAGTTTAAAAAATGAGAAATATTTTATTCTAATCTTCCTCTCAGTAAAAGAAGTATATTAAAAATTAAAGAAATAAAAAAAATGTTTTTTTCTCTTTATTTTTAAGTAAAATAAACAAAAAAAAAACAAAAAAAAAAATCTTTTAGAACCTAAAACAATAAATAAACTAAAGCAAATACAAGATGAATATATACATCTTAAACACATATACAACTAGTCAAAACACATTCTCACCCTTTGACATTATCATAAAAAAGGAAACACATAAGAAGAAAAATGTAACATACGTTATAGACTCTGATCAGGTGGAGGTGGTGCTAATGTTTAAGAAAAAACAAATAATTTCAACAAATTTTCTATAAATTAGAAAGTTATCTCTTGATTTTATTCAAAAATATAGTACAAAATGGATTGACCACACTAAGATCAAGAAAGGTTGGAAACTTAAATTTTATCAAACCTAGCTCAGGCTACTTACAGGTTAAAATCCTTTTTAAAATAAAATCTAATTCAGAAAAGGAATTAGAGAAGAAAAAAAATGTCTTTTTTAATCTTTTTTACTAGAAATTTATCTAATATAATACCAATGCAAAAATGGTGAGTCGGAAATTATGACTTTGAAACTCGAATATTGAAAGTATCATTAGAGGTTTTCTATGATTTAAAAATACAAGAATGGTAAATTAACTTATTGTGGGATCATTTTGTGCCTCTTTATCAGTCAAAATATATTTAAGACATCCTTAAGAAAAATATGAAATTGTTAAAGTTAAACCGATAAGTAAACCAATGAGTTCATTAGTGCTGGTAGACAATGACTCTAAGGGAAAAACTATAGATCAAAAGAAATTTAGAGAAATAATTGGATCATTACTTTACTTAACTGCTAGCATACTAAATAACATGTTTAATGTTTAGTTTTGAGCTAGATTTTAAGCTGATCGAAAGGAATCCCATTTAGAAAATTCCTGTGGCAGTTACTAAACATCTAATGAGATTGGCTTCGGACCATTGTCCAATTGTTCTCAAGATATATATATATATACATAAGAATTTGGCTCCAAAAGAAGATATGATCTCCTTTGGAGGATATTCTCTTTTGAAATTCTATACATGACTTGGAGCTTTAAGATCATAAGCATTTTTATTGGATTCTATTCATATGATAGGCTAGAATATCAAAGTTTGTTGTGGTGGAACCAAGCTACCTTACTTTTATGCATAGTTTGTTGTATAATTTAGATGAACTTAATAGATAAAAATGTTCTTATATAGACTCTTTTATTTATATAGCATCATGCATTCATCTTATGGGTAGTAGCTTGCATTATTGGGTAGAATTTTCCTAGGTTTTTCTCGATGTATATGTTTCAGACTTTACAAGAACATGTATACTAGATCTATCATGATATGGTAGTGGGTATGTATGAATGAACACCTATTTCCCATCATGCATACCCACACACATTTTATTTAAGAAACTTATGATAGTTCAGAACACAATAAAACATCAAGATATGAGAGGCTATAAAATTATTAATTAATGAAATTAAAGTTATTATTACTTTAACAACTAATTTTATATTATTTAAAGTTATATTAAAGTTATTAAAATAATAATTAATTAAAATTGGCTATAAAATTATTCATTAATGAAATTATGAATATACAATCTTTTGGAAAAATTATTAAAATTTATCAAAAAATCCTTTAAAAATTCATCATAAATTACTCCACCAAAAAGCCACCGGAAAATCTTACTAAAAACAGTGGAAAATATTTCATATTTATCCTTAAAAAAGGTGCTTAAGAATCAGTCAAAAAATAGTCCACTGGAAAACCATCTAAAAATCCACCTGTAAAGGTAAATTTTCCTGTAGTGGTAGTTCTCCTATGATTAAGTTCGTTATGCTGCTAAAATTTCTTTCAAATTTCTCGACTTAGAAAATTTAGTTAGGATAATTAAATAAGATAAAATGTAGATTTCATAGCGACTCATCTCATTAGTGTCAATTGAACACAGTTAAAATTATTCATCTCAAGTCACTAATTTATAGTCTCATAAAGTATTACATCTAAGGTGATTGCTTGTGTATTATGTATTTAGCAGGAAGCGCATTTCAAGCAAGCATAAACCCAAATGTGTTTGCACATCTCAAATTCTTTTATTAGAAAATGTATAAGGAATCGAAGGATATTTTGTAAAATTTAAAGATATTTTTAAATGAGTGATTGATATTTTTAAAATATGTAAGGCTAATATCGCATGTTTTAAATACAGTATAAGTATAGTCTCCACTTTAATTGGTTGTATTGTCTTTAATGTAATTGACTATAGGTACATTCCTCTATTGGAACCCAAGATCCTAGCATAAAATAAACCCTATCTTAGTTCACTAAGACATAAGAAAAATCTTTTGGATATCCTCCGCTCTCATGCTCTTGGGCGACTCCGTGGCGATCTCGGGTTTTTCCCTTTCGATCTTCCTTTTTCTCTCTTTGGCTGCTTTCTTTTCCATTTGTTTTTCCTTGCTTTGTTTCATTTTTGTGCTCCTATTTTGGTTTGTTTTTGGTTTTGGTTTTCGGTTTTTTTAGCTTGGGTGTGGGCAATGACGATGTTGCTGTCATCATTTACCGCTAACTCTTCATTTCCGAATGGTAAATCTTGATCTTTCAAGGATGTTTTAGTTGATTCTTCTTCTTTAACATCTAAATTGCATTTTGTTTAAACTTACTTTAAATGGTGCCTCGTTCTCATGTTTGATGACTCTGTGGTTTCTCAACTGACCTTTCTTTTTTTGTTAACATTGGATGGAAAATTTATTTTTCGGCGTCAGAATAAGGATATTAAATGCAATTTTTTTCTAATATGAAGCCTCTTGATTCATTTCACATAAGTTTCTAGATCTAAGGCACATTGCGATCCAACTTTTGAATGATCTTGATTATAGTCATTTTTTCTGAGGTGATCATATTTCATTTCAGCTTTTTAAATGAGTTCACTCAAGTGGACAATGGATTTTGATGTTCGTGAAGACTCCCATATTGGTCCGGTGTGAATTTCCTTTCCTAATACGAAACTTCATTTTTTTTAATTCCCAAATCTTGTTTGGCCTTGCCTCAATTTTTAGTAGGCCACTGCAAATGGACCAAGCTATAGCTTTGATTTCCTATCTGTTAGTGGCTTGTGTTTTAGTTGAATTCGATATCTCGAAGAAACATCCGAATGAGATCTAGCTTTGGTCAGAACTAAATGGATATTTTCAAAAAGTCAATTTCAAAAACTTGACAATTTTTTTCTCTCATTATAAAATGCATGGTCATGGCCTAAATGAATGTTGTAGATTACACCCTCAACTTCGTAAGGAGGAGTCCTCTAAACAATCACAAGGAAATAATGGTTTAGCTCCTTTGGAAGCTAATGAAAATGAGACTCCTTAAGGTTTGGTAGAGGAAACTCTAGCAAAACATCTGGATAATAATTAGGACCATATGTATGAGTATAATGTACCACCTTCTATCAATGTTGAGGAAATGATTATTTCTCAGGGATCTCTAATAACTCCAATCCTTCTTTAGCTAATGGTTTTGAGAATGTGGATGAACAAATGTTAGTTGTTACTTCTAATTATAATATTGTTTGAACACCTTCTTTCAGTCCTTGTGTTACTAATAAAAATATGCATGACATGGACTTTTTTAAGGTTAACAGAACCTATGCCAATGATTTATCCTCTCAACTTATTGTGCATGATAAACATAAAAAATAGCTCAATTTGGAGGAGGGAGAAATAGATATTAATGCTATAGTTATGGGTGGTAAGGGAAATATGGAAGAAGGTTATAATGCTTAGTAGGGGTGTCAATTTTAGGTTATGGGTCTAGTTCTGGTCAAACTCGGAACTAACCAACAATTTTCGGGTTTGGGTCAACCTGACCCATTTTTATAAATGGGTAAATTTTCGTAACCTGAAAACCCATCTCAGGTTCAGGTCAACTCAATCCGACCCGATAAACTGGACGTAGAATAAATCTTATTAGAATTTCAAGAAAAAAATACGAGCAAATGTAATTTTGAAAATAATTAAATAATAACTAAATTTCTTATTTAAATAACTAAATTACAAACTCAACTCATTTACAAATCTATCAATATTCATACAAGTTACACCTCAATTGATCCTTTCAGTTACAAACTCAATTCAATTTATAAATTACAAAAAGTTTATAATAAATATAAATTTGAAAATAATAAATTATACTATGATCATTTGATGAAATTCTCCTCAAAATAACATCTTCAAATCTCAAATGGCTTATATTATTGTCTACTCTCTACTATCTTCATACTTCAATGATGATATAGATTTAACTGCAAAAAAAAAAAATATAATTATATAAGTTGTAAACTTTAATATTTAATAACATTATATTGGTAATGTTAAACCCTCTAAATTATTAATATCATAATGAGGTCATTGCAGTGTTAGATGTAAGTTTAATCAATATTAACAAATTACCATCCGAGGTGACAACTTGTAATAACTTAATATCTATTCTTTGAATAAGAATGTAAGATAATATCTGCTCATTATAATTTCTAAGATAATATAAATGTCAACTTGTTTTAAATTGTAATAGCACATAAGAACTTACACTTATATGACTCTCAGTGCCCATTTTCATTTTAGAAAGTTAATCATCATCGGTTCATAAAATCATATATAGCATATGAATATGAGCAAATGACAACAGTCAACAGCTAACAGCCAGCAACCAAAGTACAATGAATAAGTTAAGTTCTAAAAATTAATGAATCATCAACCCACCAATCCCAACCTTCAATTCCTCAAATAGAGAAATTTTCTAATCACAAAAATCAACTTATCAATGAAATAGAACTTTAGAAACTAGCAAACCCACAAAAAACAAAAATGCAATAGCAAGTTATTTGCTTGTAAGGAGTAAACCCACATAAAGCCTCAATTTCTTATTTCACTTCCTTGAATTTCAACTTCAGAAAATAGAAAGTAGTAGTTAGCAACCGAACAACAGCAATATACCACAAAAGAAAACTCAAGAATCCAATTACAAAATAGATTTTACAAGCAGCAGCTAGCAAATTCAGTGAACTAAATGGAACCCCAACAACATGTTCTATTTTGTAAATTAATAAATGAAAATTATAAATGATTCAATAATATTAAATATAAAAAATACAACTGCAAGTTTATGACTCATACACTACCAATCTACCACCTATCCAACACTCAAGTACTAACAGTCTAACAATAAACAAAATAAAAGATTACAGCTCCATCACATATTCATATGTGATAGACCAAATAAAATACCTCCAATGAGAGGGATAACCAAATGTACAAATAAAAAAAACTAACATCAAAACTTTTGTTACCAACATTGAACATCTAATTTGATTAACATAAATAAAATTTTAAACTAGAATCATCTAATTACTGAACTTTCAGTTAGTTTTCCATCAATTTAATTGACATGTAAATCAAAGATATCATCTGTAACATCATCAAGTTCTGTGTCATGAACTATTGTAATAAAAAAAAACAAAAAAATAGGATTTGAGCTCAACTTATAAATGTGCTATAAATATAAATAAGGGAAGGTTGAAGATTCAAGCACCATGTTCTACATATAACCAATCCTTTGAACAGAAAAGCGCCTCAATAATATCATGCTTCAGTGCACTTCGATATTGATCTAGTATTATATTGTTATTACTGAAAGCACTTTCTAATGCCACTATACTTATAGGAATGTACAAAAACTCACGAACCATAGCAGATATAACAAGAAATATATATTGGTTGCCTTCCTAAAAATGCAAGATATCTAAATCAATATTTGTGTGTAGGTTTGGCTCTTCCAAATATATTTTTAGCTCTGATTTCCTAGGTATAATAATTTCCTCTTGAAAAGACTCAAAATTCTTTGTGTGAAGATATAAAATTTATAAAACAACACAAGTACCTTTAATGAAGATATAACTAGTTGTTAATGTAATACATGAAAAAATTTTGACTTAATTATAGTTGTAGATTTACTTCTTAATGTACCAACTTCAACCATTCTGGATGCATATAAATATTTCCCTGTTAATCCATTACCTCCTGAACTATAGTTTGCACATAAATGGAATAACTTTTCTCTCACATTTAATAGTTCATGGTGGTAATAACCTTCATATAGTCTCCTATAGCACCACTCAACAAAAGTAAATTGTATCATTGATCTAAAATGATAGCTATAGCTAGAATAATAAAAAATTCAAACCAATATTTCTCAAATTTTACTATCATTCCTACCTCCATTCTTTTGATGTAATTACATCCACTTAAGAGTTTATGTTTCAATGATACATAAATTGTAGAAATGCAAGAAAAGTATAAATTTGTTGTTGGGTACTTTGATTCAAATATAACCCATGTTATCTCAAGAAAGGAGCCAAGAAATTGCAAGTAGATTTAACTTTCTCCCACTCAATACTACTTGGGAAATTCCTATAATTTGAATCAACAAATTCTAAATGCTGAAAAACTTATCGATAGTAGATAGCACTTTCTTGTATAGTAAAAGTGGAGTTCCATCTAGTTGGAACATTTTGGCACAAACCTCTCTTTCCATCTAGACAACTCTATTTGATACAATCAAGAAACTTTTACTTCCTCGGTTGAGAGTCTTTCACATACTTAATACTCTCCCTGATTTTAATTATTAAACCATCAACTACCTTCAAACCCTGTTGAACTATGCGATTAATAATATGTACGGTAAAATGATTATGAAAGAACTCATCATCATAAAGTAAAGCACAACAAAAACATAAATGATTTCTTAGATATTCAACTAAGGTATTATTTACTGACTCATTATATAAAGTAATGCTAAAAAATTTAGTATCAATTTTCCACTCCATAATAATAGATTTTAACTTTTCAAACAATGCAATGCCATCAAAAAGGGTCGGCATGAAACGAAAGATGATAATCTTTTTTTGTAAATGTCAATCATTATCTATAAAATGAATTATTTAAATCTTGACCAAGGTAGTGTGATTTTGATGATAACAAATATTATTATTTTTTTTACTACTATTATCCTTACAAATTTGTTTTATTTTACCAACTCACTAATCTTTTATGTCCATAAGTTCACTTGGAATGTCATTCAACTTAAGATTTAGTTAGTCTATAATTTCTTTTCAAATGTATTATTTACCTTTTCTTGATTCAAATATTTTATGATGGATCTCAAAGCTAAGTAACCTTACACACACACTCAGGGGGAGAAATTTGGTGATTTAGAGTTTTTCCTATTTTTGATCATATCGTACATGATGATTACAAAACATTTTGGACGATCCGTTAAAAATTGAAATCCTAATTAGGGCCTTTAGGTCATGTAAGCCTGATTAAGCAATTTGCCTAGGATAATACTCCCATCAACCCGATCGATATGCTTAAATCATAAAACTAGCTACTAAACTCATTTAGGCAAGATTTTAAAACTCTCATATTTGCACTAATCATATAGGATGATCCTTATCATCTTAAATAATTTTTACCAATAATGCCTAAATTGATCAGGTGATTAAGAGAATAATTAAGGTTAGATTGATTGATCATATCGTCCGGGATGATCGTAGAACATCTGTGTTGATCTTTAAAAAAAACTTTAGTCCTCTCTAAACTATCTACAGGATGATAATGTCTTATTTTGAACATATTATATAAGATGGTCACAACATCATCCTAGATAATTAGTTATATTTCTATATCATCCTAATTTATCTCATGGATGTCCCAAACTATTAGTTGGACTATAATATCAAATTTAGAACTAATTGTACAAGACAATGTCTACATCATCCTATATAATTAGAACAAACTTTGTGTTTTAATTATATAAGAAACCCAGATCATCCTAGCTGGAAGGTCTAATTTAAACTAATCATACAGGATGATCTATCGATCATCCTAGACAATCTTAGATGACAAGTTAAAACTTAGGGCATTTTTTAAAGCCTTTGATTTAAAATCTCTCAATTACTGATGATTAAATCTTTTGCTATTTTCCTGACCTGAGATAGCTTAGAGAAGGACAAGGAGAACTTGGGGGAGAGATAGATAGATAGATAGAGAGAGGGAGAGAGAGAGAGAGAGAGAGAGAGAGAGAGAGAGAGTCTTATAAGGGGGTGTTTTTGATGTGTTCACAAAGGTTGCACCAAGTAAGGATTCAAGCCATCTTCTCTATTCGTCATCCTTGGCTCCTTGGTAGCCCTAGGTAGGTCTTCATTAGCACTAGATCAAGGTTCTATACCTTATTTAAGAGGAAGCAAAAGGAAATAGGGTTCTCTGCCTATTTTAGGAGGAAATAAAAGGAGCCTAGGTTCTCTACCTCACTAGGGTCGGCGAAAAGATTTTGTAAGGGCTTCTCCACCATACTCTGGAAACAAAATGGGAGATATTATAGTTTTAGAGAAATACCTGGAGGGCAGGCTTCAAGGAGTGGATGTAGGTCAGGTTGACCGAACCACTATAAAAATATGGAGTGTTCTTTCTATTTTTATTCCTGCACTTAATTTTCACATTATTTACTCTTCAATAAATATATAGTTGAAATGTTATAATTCTATTTTTGTGTAATTTTTTTGCTTCTGCATTGGATAAAAGTAATTTATTTTAAAAATATCAAAAATTTCAAAAAGATTTTCCTTATTATTTAAGTTAAATTTTTAAACACTTATTCACCCCCCCCCCATTAGTTAGCCACAGGCTAGTTCATAAGGGCTTAATAACCATTACAAACGTTCTAGTCATATGAGAGCGGGATTCAAATTATCAAGTTTTAGAAAATTTTGAATTAAAGATGCATAGCTAACTTGTGTAACCAGAACACGGTGAAAGGGTATTCCAATACTCGACCACCCTTATTTGATAAGATATCATCTAATTTTTAGAAAACTTGCATGTCCACCTTTTTGTAATCTATAGATTATTGCATGTGGATGCTTGTAAAAGAAGGTTATTTTACACTAACACCTGAAATTAGCAGCATAAAAATTAAACTATTTTTTTTTAATGACTTTTGATGATAGAGATTTAGTACAACTTCATGCAAAAAAATTTAAACTATTTTTTTGTGCATTGAAATATGACGATTACATGTGTGTTTCAAAATGTGCAACAGGTAAAGAAAATTGGGATAGATTATGTATTACTTATGAAGGAACAAGTAAAATTAAGCAATCTAGGTTAAATATTTTACTTCATGACCACAAAATTTTTCACATGAAACCTAATGCATCAATATTTAAAATGTATATTATGTTTACACAAATAGTCACATCCTTGCAAGCCTTAGGAGGAGAGCTAACAAACTATGTGAAAGTTAACAAAATTTTGTGATGTTTACCTTCTTCCTTTGATGTTAAGGTTATTGCTATAACTGAACCCAAGGATTTAAATGTTTATTCTTTAGATAACTTTCCTGGATCACTCATTGCTTACGAGCAAGGAGTGAACCAAAGTAACTTGATGTAAGGGAGATGAAGAAGGACAAAATAATAGCCTTAAAGGCTGATGATTCTGACAGTGATACTTCATGTTCTGAGAATGAAGATATTACCTTAATTACAAGGTAATTCAAAAGTTTTTTGTGAAAGAAAAAAAAGCACCATCAGAAATAGAATAAAGTTAAAAATAACAAGAATTCTAATGGTTCTTTTGATATGATTTTCTTTTAATGTAAAAAGATGGGACATACAAAAGCTGATTGCCCTAAACTTAAGGCTCACCCAAACAAGGAGAAGGGCGAGGATAAACCAAAGTTAAAGAAGGACAAACTAAGAACCCAAAAGGCTTTCTAGGTAGATTATACATTTGACTCCTCTGAAACTGAAGCTGAAGAGGAGATAACAATCTTGTGTTTGATGGAGGATAATCATCTTGGTCACTCTAACCAAGAAGAGGTATGTGAATTAATATACGATCAATTTTTTTATGTTTTTGAGAAAATTTATTAATCTTTTAGAAAGCTTAAAAAATCATATGCTTGCTTGAAACTAGAATTTTTGAACTTATAAAAAGAGCATGATTCCTTGAAAAGTTTACATGTTGAGCTAGAAAATGCATATATGGAATTAGATACTCTTGAAACTTATTTAGATAGTTGGGAGCATGCTTTAAAAATTAAAATTTCAACTCTTCAAAATGCAAATAAGTTCTTTGAAGGTAAATTAACTACTTTAAAAGAAAATAAAAACACCCATAATGCTTGAGTTTCATAATCTATTAGATTTGCATGCATCATTCAAACCTAAGAAGAGGCATTATAATCCAAGTAGACTACTAAACCCTTTTCCTAGTGTTATATGTTTCTCTAGCAGCATGTTAGGACATATCTCCCACACTTGCACTGATCATTGTAATACACATTTTGAGTGGATTCCTAAAGTTCAAAACTCACAACATATCATGCATACATTATATTCCTTTTACTAAAAGAAGGGGCCAAAACCTATTTGGGTTCACAAATCTAACATTTAATGATTTTATAGGGGTTCTCTCACACAAGAACTTATAGGAGAATGTGGTAACTTTAAAACAATAATATTTTGAATCATCAAAATTTTACAAGTTTCAAGAATATAAAACAAGCAAATAGCAACTCTCTTAACAATCTCCCCCTTTTTGATGATGGCAAAATAATTATTGTTTGTTAAAATTTCAAATTCTAAGAATCTCCTAAACTTCCCCTGAATTGATGAACATATGAAAATAAGGAGGCATTGCACAATAATTTTATCATTTTTTTTTAAATACAAATAGATATGATACGAAGATACCAAAAAAATATGATAACATAAAATAAAAAAACTACGATATAAAACAAGCACACATATACGATATGAACAATATTTTCTCACTTTTTTTTATAACAGCAAAAAGAGAAGAAGAAAAATAACATAAATGTAAGCAGTCATATGATAATCCGTTAATAATTGATCCTTGAAAGTGATTGAAATAAATATTGCAAAAAAATTAAATCATTAGGTAAATAAAAATGATTCATAGAATTTAAGAAGAGATATAACATTGATAATAAAATATATATATCAAAAACATTAATCAATTTAGACACTAAGATAAAGAAAATCATTTCATATACGATGAATATAAAATTTATATATTTCAAATTTCAATAAGAAATATAAATGTACAGAAGATCAATTTGAATTAAGAGATTAAAAGATTGTGGAAAGAAATAACTACTACATGTGGCGCTTTGCACATCTTTTTCAATAGTTGTGGCACATTTTTGTGCATCTTTTTACTTGTGGGATTATTTTGTGTCTCTTTTTCAAGTTGCAAACCATTGCGCGTTCCTTTTGATTTTTGTACATTTGTACATTTTTTAAGAGTAATCTAGATCTTTACAAAATTATGAATAAAAAATTTCAAATTTTTTAAGTGCATCAATATTTATTGATAAGCGAAATACAAAATAAGAAAACATCGCAATTGCAATAATAATATTGAATATTAATGTAGTCTAAAAAGAGATATGAAATTGACATTCTTAATTATATCAAGTTATAAGCAAAACTTAAATTTAGAAAAATTAAATTTTCTAATGAATTCAATTTTAAGTTGCACTTCAAGGTATAGCACTCTTAAGATAAAAAATTTTAAAGTTTGTCATACGGGCAAACACACATTTCAAAATCAGATTAAAACCAAAATAAGATAACTTATATTGATATCATTATAATGAATATTACAATTTAAGAAATGATATCAATACTATATAAAAACTCAAATACTAAAACATCAAATGAAACAAACACATAACAAACTACATCACATTCAAAAGAAAAATATATCACAAACTACCACATTACAATCATATCAACTAATAAGATCATTAGCAAGTACATGAGTCACTCTGATGGGCCTTAATCTGGAGGAGGAGGTATAGTACTGAAGAAATTAAAATAACTGCTTATCATAAGCATGTTGGAACTAATATCATTCATCTGGTCTCTCACATACCCCATGTCCTGATTGTGTTGAGTATCCTACTACTGTAAGTGAGTTTCAATTTGATCAAATCTTTGATCAAAATGAGACTCTTAACAATCAAATCTCTGAACCAAATCTTGGTAATTTTGTTCACTAGCAGGTGTAGGTTCAGGTTCCTCCTCTGAGTCACTAATAACATGTGTTTTACTTGGTTCAACTTTGTTAAAGATTGCTCTAAAAGATCTGTCGTTGTAGTAGAGAGGTTATTCAAAATCTTGAACTAGATTAACCAATTCATACTTCTTCTCTAAAATGTAGGCAACAAGATGTCTTAAAACTATGTTTTTTTTTTCTTTTATGGGCGACATGACATATTTCAGAAAGTCCATAAACATAGTTAACGATTAGTTGGGCTTCATCTATTGGTTATTTAGTCATAATCAAGTAGGTTACTATAGAGAGAAGAGGAGTAATGTTGACTCTATCGCCAGCTTTAGGAATTATTGAAGTTTGAAGAATATGCTAGATGATACAAGCATTACGAACAAGAGAGGACACTTTAGGCATATGCTCCTTAAATATAATTCTTCTAATCACTTCATTAATTTCAGTCCAATCAAAATCAGAAGTAGTGGTTAAGGTATGGGCTCTAATACCTTAAGTCCTTAAGTTCAAAAAAGTTCTTAAGTCTGCCTTTGTGATTTCTACTTTCTTCTTAAAAACATATGACCTTATTATAGAATAATCAGAATTTAAGGACATGTTTGCTAGGAAATAAAGAAAGGTCTCTTTGTTGTAGAGGTGGACTAGTGTGAGAATGAGACTATATTGAGTTGAAGCAAATAAGTTCATTACCTGAAAGGTCAGTTATTCTTGAATAAGAACTCTAGAAGGGGTGATCTTAGCGGAGGCAAATCTAGTAAATGATTCTTCATTGGCCTTGGATAGAAAGTTATCGCTAGAATTTATGTGTGGACCCTTGGCTAGAACCTTTTGTCGTTTGCTTGAACTTTCCATGGAGAAGATCTAAAGGAAGAAAGAGTTCTGAAAGGGAAGTGAGAGTGTGACTGTTGAGTTCATAGCCGGTCAATTTAATGATATACCACTATTCATACAGATGAAAATATTTTCATCCCGTATGAAATTTAGTTCGTCCCTTACGAAAAATTTTTTTATGGATGAACGAATGAGTACAAAATAAAATAGCTTTTCATAATCACACAACTTATGATGCGTCCGTTCATACAGATTTTTTACCAAATTATCATACAGACGAATAGGTGTTCGTCCTGGAATATCAGAAAAATTAGGATCGTTTTAATGGCAGTTAAAACCGTCTCCCACATCGATTCGCCAAGCGTTCATCCGAACGAACCAAAGGGTCGTACGTACTAAAATAATATTAAAATCAACCTTATCCGTTTAACTGTCAACCAATCGTACAGACATTTGATAATTTCGTCCAAATGATTATGATGATCATACAGATGAAGTGAAAGTTAAAAATAAAAAAAACTGTATGTAGACGGTTCAAATCTGACAATTAACACACAACACAGTTCGTCCCATATGAAAATATTTTCGTCCTAGATGATTTTCACTCAATTTTTCAAAACATGCACTCAATCAAAACTAAAACATAAACACAATAGAAAAATACATAAAATCACAAAATCACAAATATAGAAAGTAACACACTCATAAATACACACAAAACATTAACTAAGAACACACATCCACAAAAACATTTTAATTAAGCATTTAAATCGATCACACCAAGCCTTGTTCTTAATGCACTGAAAGTATCAAAGGCTAAAGGTTTAGTAAAAATGTCTGCAAGTATTAAGCTGATTTTTTGTAGAAACATGAGTGAGTTCAATTTCTCCTTTGGATACATGATCCCTTTTGAAATGATGTATGATGTCTATATGTTTGGTTCTTGAATGTTGAATAGGATTTTTAGAAATACAAATAGAACGAGTGTTATCATAATAAATTAGAATAGTTCCTATAGTTAATCCTAAATCAATCAACTATTGTTTCAACCAAATTACTTGTGCCACACAACTTCCTGATGCAATGTATTCAGCTTCAACATAAGATAGGGTTACTAAATTTTGTTTTCTACTGGACCAAGAGACTAAAGAATTTCCAATAAACGACATGTTCCAGAAGTGCTCTTTCTATCCACCCTACAACCTGCAAAATCAGAATCTGAATAACCAATTATTTTAAAAGAAGAGCTAAACTTAGGATACCAAATTCCTAAGTTTTGAGTTCTTAACAGATATCTTAAAATCCTTTTTATTGCTGTCAAATGTGATTCTTTTGAATCTGATTGAAATCTAGCACACAAACAAGCGCTACACATTATATATGGCCGGCTAGCTGTCAAGTAAAGTAAAGATCAAATTATCCCTTTAAATTTCTTTTGATCAATAGATTTTCCCTTAGGGTCCTTATCCAACTGAACTGAAGAACTTATAGGTGTACTAATAAGTTTAGCATTGTCCATTTCATACTTTTTGAGGATATCCTTAACATACTTTGACTGACCAAGAAATGTACCCTCCTTAATTTGCTTAATGCTAAAGCCTAGAAAGTAACTTAAATCTATCATTCAACTCATCTCAAATTCACTAATCATTATTTTAGAAAAATCATCACAAAGATTTTTATTTGAAGATCCAAATTTCTTTAAAAAGAGAGTTGTATCCACACTTTCTTTTTCAAATGATCTATCAAGTAGGAAAGTACTCAATCTCTCATACCAAGCCCTAGGTCCTGTTTTAATCCATATAATGCCTTTTTCAATTTAAAAACATGATTTGGGTATTTAGAATTTTCAAAACCTGGAGGTTGTTCTACAAAAATATTCTTTTGAGTTATCCCATTTAAAAAGGCACTTTTTACATCCATTTGGTATAGTTTAAATCTTCTAAAACAGGCAAAGGCTAATAAAACCCTAATTGCTTCAAGTCTAGCTACAGGGGAAAAAGTCTCCTCAAAATTAATCCCTTCAATCTGATTATACCCCTTAGCAACTAATCTAGCTTTATTTCTAATTACTACTCCTGAGTCATTCATTTTATTTTTGAATACCCACTTAGTTCCAACTACACTTTGATCCTTTGGTCATGTAGTTAATTTCCAAACATTATTTCTTACAATTTGATTTAACTCTTCTTGCATAGCCAAAATACAAAATTCATCCGAAAGTGCTTGATCAATATTTGTGGGTTCTATGGTTGCAATAAAGGCTGAATGATTGACTTCTTTGTTTAGTCCACGCCTAATCCTTACACCCTCACTAGGTTCACTAATTATTAATTCCTTTGGGTGATTTTTAGAAAATCTCAAATCTCTAGGAAAAGGGTTATCTATCTCTAAGTTTTCTTTCAAATTTTCTTCCAAATTTCTTTTATCAATCTTTTGGGAGTTAATCTCAATTTCATCTTCTATAATATTTGGCTCTTCCAAAATTCCAGATTCATCAAATACAACATGTGTGGTCTCCTCAATTACCAAATTTCTTTTGTTGAATACTCTATAAGATTTTCCAACACTTGAGTATCCTACAAAAATACCTTCATCTAATTTCGGATCAAATTTTTCTAAGGTAGATTTTCCATTGTTATGAATAAACACCTTACAACCAAAAACATGCAAATGTGAAAAATTAGGTGTTCTATCTTTTAGCAACTCATAGGGTGTTTTATTTAATTTAGATCTCACATTCACCCTATTCAGAACATAAAATGCAGTGCTAACCGCCTCAGCCCAAAAATTTTTAAGAAGTGAGTATTCTGCCAACATGGCTTGAGTGGCTTCTATTAATATTCTGTTCTTTCTTTCGACTACCCCCTTATGTTGAGGGGTTTTATGTGCAAAAAAGTTGTGATCAATTCCTTTCTCCTTACAAAAATCCTCAAATCTTGCATTCTCAAATTCTCCTCCATGATCACTTTGTATAGTCAAAATTTCACATCCTAGCTTTCGTTGAATCCAAGTCAAAACGTTTCTAAATTCCTCAAATGATTCACTCTTATAAAATAGAAATCTAACCCATGTGAATTTAGAGTAATCATCCACAATCACAAATCTGTATACCCTCCCTCCTAGACTTACAGTTCCAACTGGTCCAAAAAGATCCATATGCAAAATCTCCAATGGTTTACTAGTTCTAAGATTCTTATTGGACTGAAAAGAGGACTTCACTTATTTTCCTAGTTGACATGCATCACAAAGGTGGTCTTTAGTAAAGTCTAGTTTTATTATACCTCACACTAGGTTCTTTTGGGTAATCCTTTTAAGGTTTTTCATGCTAGAGTGACAAAGTCTCCTATATCAAATCCATGACTCATCAGAAATAGTTTTTAAACAAAAAGCAGTAGGGGTTTGAATGTAATTCAAATCTAGCATATACACATTGTTTACCCTTATACCATTCAAAACATCATTTCCATTTAGACTTAATATGCAACTAGTAAGAAAAAATTTTACACAATACCCTTTATCACATAGCTGGCTTATACTTAACAAATTATGCTTTAAGTCTTCTACCAATAAAACATTTTTAATGTAAAAATTCTTAAGATTTCCAATCACACCTGACCCAACCACCTTCCTTGTGGTGTTATCCCCAACTGTAAACTTGCCTCCACTCCTGGCTTCCAGCTATATGAATTGTACAGTATCTCTAATCATATGCTTTGAACATCCAATGTCCATGTATCATATGCTCTCACGTGGTCTTGTGTGAGAATGACTCTGCAAAATTATCAAACATTAGACCTGGGAACCCAAACAGGTTTGGGTTCTCCTTTTTGCAATTTATAAAGAGATGTATATATGATATATCTAGGTTTATGCATCTTAGGTTCCCACACCAAATAAGTTTTCTTCTTCAAAGTACATGTGTGAGATATGTGTCCAATCAATCCATAATTATTACATTTGACTTTTGGAATTTCATTCCTATGTCTTCTACTATTCATTTATCTATTTAGGGATTGCATAAATTTAGGATACAAAATAGGATTAGTGAAATCTTCAAGTTTAGGGGGTATCCTATTATCTTCAAGAGCTTTTATCGTCAATTTATAAAATGAATTCATATCTTCCAAAATTTGATTTGTATAATTGATTCTATAAATTTTTCTCTCAGATTTATCCTTAAAATTAGTTCAAACTTTCATGATTTTTTATTGAAGTCATCAAACTCATCAAGTAATTTTATATGGTTGTCATCAATTAAAGCATGATCTTTCCTAAGGATTTTATGTTCCTTTTATAGTTTCTCAAATTCTAAGCTTATACTAGTTTGCATTTTCTTCATCTTCCTATATGCATCATGCATGTGTTCAAAAACTTCAAAATGTTCATCGTAAGTTAAGTCACATACCTCTTCTTGATCTAACTGATCAAGATTATTGGCCATTAAGCACAAATTAGTGACTTCCTCTTCCTTTTTCGTCTCTAACGAGTCCTGTTGGTGGAATTTTGAAAACAGGTTTTGAAAAATTATTAGTTTTCTTTGGAAATTTTAAAATTTAGATTGAATTCTACTTCTAAGGTCGAATCAACTCGGTAGAAAAGTAAATCACCCCGAAGGACAAAAATAAAATTTCATAACGGTGTTTAGACTTAGAATTGTGAAACTCATCTTGAATATCATGACTAGATTCTAAGGAGAACTTTGTATGGCCCCGAGGGAATAAGGTAAAGTTCAACTAAATATCCAGTTATGATATTCAAGAAGTATGATCGTCGAATTCACATTAATAGCCTTATCAAAGAAGGATTTATCTCCCCAAAGGGAGATAACACTTTTCAATGATAATTCTTCTAATGTAATAACGACGATCATTCTTTAACTTTTTCAAAAGAAATCTAAGAAGATTTTAAAAAGATTAATAATGAAATAAGGTGCTGGTGGTTCCAAATCTCCTACGAGCGCAAGCCCTCGTAGTTAATTACATCGTAGGGAGATAAAGTACCCTACGAAAACTCTCGATTAAAATAGTGATGAAATTTTGTTAGATTTTCTAGGAGTGATATAAAAATCGAATGGGATTTTTGGAAAATCAAGAGGGAATGGATCAAAATCAAACATTTATTAACAGAATCGAGGGAAGAGAGGTAAGGGACACTTTGAGATTCCAGAACCATCCTGAAGTGTCCAAACTTAATCTAAGTGTTGGGCTTTATGTTTTAGGATTGAAATGAAGCTTTAATTAGAGTTGAGCATTTTATTAGAAATTTGGGATTATATTCCCGAAATTTGGGGTCTTATAATCAAAAATCTGCCCCGGATCCTAAGTCTAATTTGGACACTGGACCATAGTCGTCTGAACCTAACTAATGTAGTGCAATGCCTGGACTTACCCCGGCCTGGATTGGGGAGCCAGCTAACCACCTAATTGATTTAAAAGAGATGAGTCTGGTCTTTTATGAAAGAGTGGTAAGGACATTGTATTTAAAGTTTTGGAGAGTTAGGCCGACATCTAGAGATTTTCCTAATTGGCCCCTTTGACTTATGTTGGGTGCTGAAATGCTAAAACTGATGCAATTAAAATTTTGACTCTTTTAATTTGTATCTAATGCAATGCATGCTGGTCGACAAC
>NW_021318987.1:912597-912926 GCF_001605985.2 Dendrobium catenatum | reverse complement strand
CAAGTGGATTGAATCAAAGTTTGGATGTGTTTGAAATTTGAATTAATTGGGGTTTGAGTTGAATGAAGTTTGAGATTTAAATTGATCAAAGGTAGGAATCAAATTGAAGTTGGAATTGATCAAAGGTAGGAATTGATTTGAGTCTAGATTAGACCTAAGATCTAAAGGGGTTTTAGGATCTAGGATCTAAGGGAACCCTAGGCTCTAGAGTGGGCCCTAAGGTCTGGCTCTAGGGAAGGATCCTAAGGTCTAGAGTGGATCCTAGGGTCTATAATTAATCTGGAGTTTGGAAGGGCCTTAGTGACCTCATACCAAAAATGAGGTCAACA
>NW_021318987.1:901155-912388 GCF_001605985.2 Dendrobium catenatum | reverse complement strand
TTTGATTTAAAGTCTTCATTAGTCTGGAGTTCTATTTTCCTTAGTCCACACAAGAGAAAAAATAATTCTTCTAAAAAGTGTCTGGAGAAAACAAAACTTTAAAACAATAATATTTGGAATCATCAAAACATGCAAATAACAACTCTCTTAATAATCTCCCCCTTTCCTCACTCCCTTTCAAGCTCTCTCTTCAAGTTTCCCCAAAAAGAACGAAGCTACAATGGCTGCCAAAGACACTTACCAAGTGTCATGTCATAGCTTAAATAGAAGATCTCAAAATGAGCTCATTAATGCAAGTTGCTAACTTTATTGTTCAGGACGATACTAATATCATCCTATACGATTAGTACAAAATAATCCCAATCAGCCGGGATAATTTGAGACGATCAGAAGAAGTTTATTCATATCATCCAGGACGATAATATATCATCCTGGACGATCAGAACAAAACCTGGAATATCATCCTGAATATTGCCATGAAAAATAGCTATCCGATGTCCAATCATCCAGCAGATCGTCTTGGCCGATTCTGCGATCGTCAAGGATGATTTGATCATGCAATCAAGTCATAATTACTTTCCTTAAATTTGAGAGAAATTTTGAAAAAATTGTCTTGGATCATCCGGGACGATATTTTATAGTCCTGGATGATCCACCTGGACTATGTCCAAAAATAAGTAATTCCTAAATAGATCTGGCGATATATTCTTTCTATTTTGAGCCTATCATCCTGGCCGATACAAAATCGTCCAGGATGATGTATTTTGCATAATGACGGCTTCTTTAATGAGGATGCCCTAATTAGGGTTTCTGCTTTTGAACAGATCATCCAGGCCGATATAAATATCATCCCGGACAATGTTACCAAAAACAGTAAACTCTAGGGAATAGTTAGAAAATCTTCCAAGTTACAAAGCATTAGGAGCCACAACAAATACAATAGAGTCAAGAAAGGAAAAAGCGTACAAACTGACTCAGACCTAGTCTACCCAATCTTGAGCTGGTTCCAAATTGCAGTCTGATCGGGTGGACCTAAAATGTCAGTAGATAAGGTAGTCGTAGAGAAATAAGAGTGTTTTATATCATCAAAATCATAAACCATTAAAATAGATCTGCAATAATCTCCCCTTTTTGATGATGGAAAACACTACAATTTGAATTTTCAAAAAGGAACATTTTCTCCTAATCTCCCCCTCACTAGAATAACACTATAAAAATAGGGGATATAAAAATATTTTTGTTGTTTTTTTAATTTTTTGAATAGAAGATACAAATATGACAATAGTACAAAAATTTAACAATACATTCTCCCCCTTTGACATTATCAAAAAGAGAGGAGGCACAAACAAAAAATAAAACGACCAAAAGACAAAAATATTCCCTAATCTAGTGAAAAACAAATATTCTTAAAATGAGAAAGTTACCTCTTGGTTTTAATCAAAAGCTTAGTAGAATTGAATTGACAATGCATAGCCCAAAAAAGGTTAGAAATTTATAATTTGATAATCCAAACTCAAGTTCTTTTAAAGGCTCAAAAAACTTTTTAATCCAATATCCAAATCAAGGAATAAACGGGAAAAAGAAACATTAATTTTTCAAAACTCTTTTCATAGAACATATCTAATAGAAGATAAATGCACGAATTGCTGAATCAGGAACCATGATTTTCAAGCACAAGTTTCGAACATATCAAGGATTTTCTTAAGCTTTTAGTAGTATAAGAAAAAATAAGTATATTTTTTTTTGTGGGCTCATTTTATTCCTTTTATCACTTGAATGGCTCTTTGAGCATCTTTAGATTTTTAATACACTTTGTGTATTATTTTTTTTTTCAATTTGGCATCATTGTGCATCTTTTGGTTTGACATTATTGGCCACTTTTTTTATTATTTTCAAAAAATATGCTTTCTTTCTTATATTTTCAAAACTAAAGTAAACCCAAATTATTGACAATATGAACAACTTGATTAAGAGATATTTAATGTGGATTCAACAATCTTTCAAAAGATTCTTATGCGATAGAAAAAATGTAGGGAGATGAAAAAAATCAGTTTCAAATTCCAATTTAAACTATGATGAAGATTTTGAATCAAAAGTAAAATAACCTCTTTAATAAGAGAGAAAGAGAAACAAAATCATGAGTTCCCTTCCTCTAACTGTTTTTAGAGAAATCAACCACAACTTTTATAAGAATTCAAGAAAAATACAGGAGGTAAATTTTTCATTTTTTAGAAAAGTGATCATGTGTATTCATCAGAGAGAAACCCAAAAAAAAATTTAACGAAAAAAGAAAAGAAAGAAAAAGAAAAAAAATCACAAAAATAAAAGATTAAATAAAACATACAAACAAAAAAAATACAAACAATGGTTTAAGCACCATCTTGCTCCTGGTCCGATGCTTCAGAGACCAGGTTTGCCCAAGAAATTTTTTGCTTTTCATTATTTGACCAGTTGATAATTTGCTTTGCTTTATCCTTTTCTTTTGCAGGAAAAATTCTTAAATTAGGGCACTGATTTTTCATATATCCAAGCTTCCTACATCGAAAGCAAATAATGTCAGAAGAAATATTAACTTCCTTACCATTTTTACCTTTCTTTCATTTTTGTTGATGCTTATGCTTTGTTGAGCTTTTTAATATTCCTATCAAGCAATTACTTTCGTCACCAACTAAGCTATCTTTTCCGTATCTTCAACTTTTAGAACAATCATTTCACCTGCATCCAAAAGTCTTTGACCCAAACTTTGCTCGTAGGCAATGAGTGAGCCAATCAAATTATCAATAGAATATTTATTCAAATCTTTTGACTCATAAATAGTAACTACTTTAGCATCAACCTTATCCAGTAGACAACGAAGAATTTTATTAACTAAATTCTTTTTCTAAAGCATGCAATGATGTCACAATTTGTATAAACCTAGTATACATATCTAAAAACATCTCATAAGGTTTCATGAAAAATAGTTCATAATCATGCATTAACATATTCAACTTAGATTGCTTGATTTCTCTAGTGCCTTCGTATATGATGTGTAGTTTATCCCAAATTTCCATACCAGTAGTGCACGTGGTTACTAACATAAAATCTTCAGAATTTAAAGCACCAAAAAAATAATTTAAAGATTTTGCATTCAATTAATCATCAATTTGTTCATCTATATTCAATTAACTAAAAGGAATGTCAGTTTTAATTCCATCTAAAATACGCGACGGTGATGAATAACCAGTTAAAATCATATACCACATGCAAAAATCAATCGATTGCAAAAAAAATAGACATGCGAATTTTCCAAAAATCAAATGTAATATTTTTAAACAAAAGGTGGTCTGGTGATTGAATAACCTTTCGCAATATTATGATTTGAAAATTTATTCATGGATTAAAATTCAAAAGCTTTTAAAAATAAGATTTTATGAATACTGCTCTGATACCACTTGAAAGTTCATTAGGGATGTTAGGCCCTTATGAACTGGACCAAAACTACAAAGAGAGAGGTGAATTAGTTATTAAAGATCTTTTAAAATAAAAAACTACAAACCAAAATCATCATGAAGAAATCAACGATGCGGAAATTAAATGCGGAAGTAATAAAGGAAAGAGCACACCAGATTTATAGTGGTTCGGTCAAACCTTGACCTACGTCCACTCCTTGGAGGCACCCTCCAAATATTGCACTAAACTAAGTGTCTCTCCTTTAGCCCCCACAGCTAGGTGGAGAAGCCCTTACAAAATCACTTCTACCTTCCCCGATGTGGAGGAGTCGCCGGGTCCTTTGACACCAAAGAGATCTTCTTCTTTGGTGAACTTTACTCTAGACAAGCCTTGAATCCAACGGTATTCAGGTGCGAGCTTGCCAGAGCAACTGTGTGGAACCCCCTCCATAGTCCCTTGAGTCCCCCCTCACAGGATCTTCTCCCTCTCTCAAATTCCACCCTTTTCTCACTCCCTTTCAAGCTCTCTCTTCAAGTTTCCCCCAAAAAGAATGAAACTATAATGGCTGCCAAAGACACATACCAATTGTCATGTCATAGCTTAAATACAAGATCTCAAAACGAGCTCATTAGTGCAAGTTGCCAACTTTATCGTCTAGGACGATACTAATATTGTCATGTACGATCAGTGCAAAATAAGCCCAATCAGCTAAGATGATTTGAGACAATCAGAAGAAGTTTGTTCATATTGTCCAGGACGATAATATATTAGCCTGGACGATCAGAACAAATCATGGAATATCGTCCTGAACATCGCCCTGAAAAATAGCTATCCGATGTCCAATCGTCCAGCAGATCATCCTAACCGATTCTGCGATAATCCAGGACAATTTGATCTTGTAATCATGTCATAATTGCTTTGCTTAAATTCCAGAGAAATTTTAAAAAAATTGTCCTGGATCATCCTGGATGATATTTTATAGTCCTGGACGATCCACCTGGACGATGTCCAAAAATAAGTAATTCCTAAATATATCTGGTGGCAGATTCTTTCTATTTTGAGTTATCGTCCTAGCTGATACAAAATCATCCAGGACGATGTATTTTGCATAATGACGACTACTTTAATGAGGATGCCCTAATTAGGGTTTCTACTTTTGAATAGATCGTCTAGGCCGATATAAATATCGTCCCGGACGATGTTACCAAAAATAGTAAACTCTAGGGAACAGTCAGAAAATCTTCGAAGTTACAAAGTATCAGGAGCCACATCAAATACAATAGACTCAAGAAAGGAAAAAGTGTACAAACTGACTCAGACCTAGTCTACCCAAACTTGAGCTGGTTCCAAATTGCAGTCTGATCGTGTGGACCTAAAATGTCAGTAGATAAGGCAGTCGTAGAGAAATAAGAGTGTTTGCTATCATCAAAATCATAAACCATGAAAATAGATCCGCAACAAACTCATCATATGTTAAGTAACATACATCTTCTTGATCAGACTGATCAAGCTTGTCAACCATCAAAAATATGTTGGTGACTTCTTCCTCTACTTCTGTTTTTAACAAATTTGAAGTTGAGTCTACCTAAAATTTTCTTTGTAACCTCTTATTTTCCTTCCTCATATTTGTTTTCTCTTCGACCTTCTTCTTTCCAGGATTGGCTTTGATATTAGAGCATTCAGATTTGATGTGTACAAACTTCCTGCATTCATAGCAAATCACATCGTTTGAAGCCTTAAGATTTTTATAGAACTTATCTTTATTCCATTTATGGCATCTCCTTTTCTTCCTCTTTAGAAAACTCATGAATTGCCTTATCATCAAAGTAATATCATCTTAATCCTAAGGCTTTGATTGATCACTCTTGGAGTCATCCACTTTCTAAGCTATATTCTTCTCCTTTCACTTCTAATCCGCATCAATCTATTTTTAGTCACTCCTTACTCGTTAGTAATTAGTGATCCAAGAAAATTTTTAATAGAATAAATAGTTAAATCTTTAGCCTATGTAATAGTAGTTATTTTAGTATCATAAGCAGTAGAAAAAAAGGAAATATTTTATTCATTTTTTTTTCATTCATTAATTCTCTACCTAAAGCATGCAAGGAGGTGACTATTTGAGTGAAATGTGTGTACATGTCTGTGATCGATTCATTTGGTTTCAAACAAAATAGTTCATAATCATGTAACACAATATTTAATCTAGATTATTTCACTTTGTTAGTCCCTTCATATATGATACCAAATCTATCCCAAATTTATTTTCCACTTTTATATATAGAAACATGCATGTAGTCTTCAGATTTAAGTGCGTAAAAAAATTATTGAAACATTTTGCATTTAACTGAGTTATTTCTCATTCTTTTATAGTCCAATCAGCAAATCATGTTTCATTTCTAATATCATCTACAAGTCTAGTTGGCCTAGTGTATCCTTCTTTTACTAAAATCCACATGGGATAATCAAGCGATTGAAGAGAAGTTAACATTCATATTTTCCAAAAATCAAAGAGATATTATCAAATAATAGAGTTCTAATGATCAAATATCCTTCAGGTGTGTTATAATTTTGAAAAGTATCCATAATTGATTTTCAAAAAGTAATCTAAAATTTAAATTTGAAATTATCTCTGATACCACTTGAAAAGAATATATAGGTTGAAGTTTGAATTCTCAATTGAACTGGGTCATGGTTTGAAGGGGTCTGAAGTTTGAATTGATTTGAATTTAAATTGAATGGAGTTTAGATTGATTTGAGGTTTGAGTTAGTCAAGGGTATGGATTGATTTGAATATGGATTGATCCTAGTATCTAGAAGAGTTCTTGGACTTGGATATGGAAGAATCCTAGGCTCTAGAATAGGCCTAAAGGTCTTAGATCTAGAAGGATCCTAAGGTCTAGAATAGACCCTAAGGTCGGGCTCTAGGAAAGGATCTCAAAATCTAGAATAGATCCTAGGGTCTAGGTCTAGGAAGGAGTCTTAAGGTCTAGAGTGGATCCTAGGGTCTAGGAGTAGATCTGGATTCTGGAAGGGTCTTAGTGACCTCATACAAAAATGAGGTCAACAGTACCATCATCCTTTCACACTTCTCCAAGTATTGATAGAGAACTGTCATCCTTTCACACCCTCCAAGTGACGGCATAGTACCGTCATTCTTTCACACTTCTCCAAGTGTTGGTAGAGAACCGTCATCCTTTTAAAACCTCCCGGTGTTGCAAGAGAATCGAATCTTCTTCAAAGATCTTCTCACTAGCAACTTCAAAGAAGTAGGGATGAGGATTGACAAGACTTACTTATAAATTCTATCCTTTTGGCAACCTTATAAACCCTTCACAATTTATAGTTGAAAAATCTCTCTCCACACTCTTAAAACACACTCCCATTCACTCTCACACTTTTGTTCTCAAGAAAAACGAAGATTGATTCGTTCAAAGTCAGTTTTAAGGATCTTATATAAGAAAGACACAAAAAACTATCCAGAAAACTAAAAATTTCAATTTTGAGCATCCACAATCATACAATACAATCGATAATCCTCCTGCATAAACAGTTCAAAATTTGCTCATATGATCCTATACGAAATATTTTTGTACAAGCATATCATATAGTACGAACAATTATAAAAAATATATATTTGTATGGACAAAAATATGCCCCACATTTTCATACTCTAGACGTCATCTGTACGAACTGCAAATCATCCCGAATAAACAGTTTAAAATTTTACCTATTAACATGAACAAAAAATGTTCGCATCATTTTTGTACTCTAGACGTCATTTATATGAACTCTAGATCGTCCTGGATGAATAGTTCAAAAAATTTACCTGTTCGTATGGATGAAAATATTCGCATTATTTTTATACTCTGGACATCATCTTTATGAAGCTAACTTTGTATATTACGAATAATACTTAGAAATTTTTCTGTCCCTGATTCGATTAACTGCTTTCTAGAGGAAATAATTGAATAAATCATCTTGTACTATATGACATCATACAGTATGGTTAATTTTAAAAATTTATTAAGTTTTAACACTCCTCTAGTGTGTGTGCACAATTACCCAATTATAATCATACTCGCTCAGACTCAATAAAAATGTAAAATACATACTCCATTTATAATGAAGTACAATTTCTTTATATGTTAGTACACATAAAAAACAAAATCAATATATTTAATACATATTAGGAGAAATAGTAATCAAAATTATAATATTTGGAATCATTAAAAACACACATGATATGAAAACATAATTATGAAAATTAAGTTGTAATAATTATAAGGCTTAAATAAAGAATTTAATTAAACATTAAATATTAATGATTTAAAATTTTATCTTAAGATGTATTTTTGATGTTGGATTGATACCACCTTTATTACTCACTGAGGTAGTGAAGTTTGTTTCACCTTCCTTTGGGCTAAGTTTATTGCCTTATAGACCCGGGTTACCTAATAGTAATCAATATAATTAAGTTAATTAAATTAATTAAGACTTGAAGGTTAATGAATTTTAATTAAGATTGGTTGGTTACTAATTTAATGGTTTATATTAATTAAATTTGTCACTAACATATTAGTGGTGTTGTTGCACAGGCTTGAGGAATCAAGCCTCGTTAGGATATATAGCCCCGCTACCTGAGATAGTCTAGCCTTAAAACTTTGTTAATTTAGTTGGATTAAGAGTTTTATTCTTAGTTGAATCATTAATAATCAATTGATTTTAAGGTCTTACACTCCATTAAATTCATTCTTTTTTTGAGAGAATGCAAAAATTTGCATTAAAATGGAAGAAATAACAACCTAATACAGACTAGGAAGTAAAAACTAATAGAACCTTGATCAAGAGAAAAAGGATCCTTATTTCAAGCATATTTATTTAAATTAACCATATTATCTTTGAAATAAAATCCACTGTTTCCTATTTTGAAACCATTGAGATGCAGTTGATACTAAAGTTTGAAACAACCCAGGGGTTGGTTAGTATCCCAGAGTTCCCATCTGGTTAAAGAATAGGATCTAGTAACGATCCCATTAGCAAATATAATAAGTTTAAAAACAAATAAAATTCTAAAATAAAAAGGAAGCTATAAAAGATAATCAAATGTAAATTACAAAAAATCCAGGACAAACACAAAACACCTAAGAGTAACATTCGTAGGGGTTTCAGATGTCTCTTTAAACTTCCAATGATGTAGTCCGAAGTAAGAGATATGGAAAAATCTTTGAACAGATGCTCCAACCTCTGGTATCTTTCCATTTTGCTGATTGTTTGCTATGATAATATCGGCTAGCATATTACTAAGATGTTTGGGAAGAACCTTTGAAGTCGTTCTTCATTCTGAGATCAGTAATCCTTCTTCTATTTTGATCTTTCACCAGTCCTAGAGTTTTTAGTTCTTGGAATAACATGTGTTTAGAACTGGAAGAACCAAGCTCCTTAGTAGAGGCCTTTTTAATCTTCATTAAGATAGTTTTTTTTGAATTTTAAACTGATTGTTGAAGTAGGAGAACTAGTTTCAGAAAAACTATCTTTTGTACCATCATTATTAATAACTATTTCAGAAATCTTTACTGCCTTTGTAGGAGTCAAAACCAAAATCTGCTCCTTCTCAAACTCCTTATCAGCCTCCATAATTTGTGGAAATTCAAATTTAGAATTTTGAATATCCAAATTTTCAGCAGACTTTGGTTGATCCCGTGCTGGGTTTGTTGGAGAGAAAACCGGACATTGCAACTCAACAAACTTTGAATTAATCAAAAGATCATTTGAATTTTGAACAACAATTATTGTTACCAGATTATCAGCCTCTCCCTGGTTTTTTGAACTTTCAAAATTTGAATTTTGAGTATCCAAATTTTCATCAATTACGGGAACAATCTCACTTGGCTCTTCTATTAAACCAGCAACCACATTATCTAAATCCGCTAAAGCATGAAAAGAATTGAATTCAAAAATTGATTCCTGAGAAATAAGTTGATCCATACTCAAATTCAAATCCTGGTTAACCGCATCTTCTCCTCCTTCCTTGATTCCAGCAGCTTCTTCAATTTGGCATTTGAAATCTGCAGCTTTCACAGGATCGGTCACCAGTTTTTGCTTATTCCCATCTGCAAAAGGTTGAACAATTCCTTCTGATTCAGCAAAAACAACTTCTTCACTTCCACAATCAGCTTCAGATTTATATTTTGCTGTAAAAACCTTGGAATTAAAATGTTTTCTCACAGATTTTTTCTTGTTTTTGATCTTCACATGCATCCAAGGACCATAAGGATTATCAGTATGATTTGAGATGGAAGGGATTTCTTTAACATTAGGACAGACTTAATCATTATGTCCTATTCTCCCATATTTGAAACAAAATGATGATAGATTTTCATATTCAAACTTTTGAAAAAATCTACCATGCAAACCTTAAACCCAAATACCAAAAGGGAGTTTAGAGTTCAAAGTAACTCGAGTGCAGGCTCTAGCAAATTCACTCTCCCCCATCTAAACATGTTACCATCCAATAGTAGAGGAGTCCCAATACTAGAGACAATTCTAGTTATTGGATTCATCCCAATAGTGTAGGTGTAAGTGAGGAAGACAAACCCAAATCGGAGAAGAAACTCCTTCCAAGGAATTAGGAGAAAAGTTAGGAGACCACTTGTCTAACCCTATAATAAAACCCCTACAAACCATGGACCTCCATTAAGAACTTCTTCCATGGCTTCATGAGACTGAAAGGAACATAGTAGCCAATCTAGGCCAAGCAAGGTTAAGTGAAATCCTCCATATTTCATCCATTGCTTCCAATCTAGGCCAAGCAAGGTTAAGTGAAATCCTCCGTATTTCATCCATTGCTTCCTTAATTCAATAGCACATTTTGAAAAAGACAAATTTTTCCCAAGAATTTTTACAACCGATGATTTACTCAAAACTTGAATATTGGATTTTTCCTTATCCATATCAAGTTTATCAACATTTGCATCTTCAATCTCATCATGATTTTTACTCCAATTAATTTTAATGTGTGGTTTTTTTATCCATACATTAGAATTATCCAAACTTTAAGAAATAATTGGATTTTTTATATTGACATTAGCCTTGCCAATATCCTTATCATTCTTCAAAACATCAATAAAATGACTCTTTGAAGAAGAAGCTTCCTTGTCATTTGCTCCAGAAATAATAACTAATAAAGGTGATTTTGGTAACTTGTTTGAAAACAAAATTACCTCTTTCCCTTTACTTGAATCCGGCAAAGGCTTGTGCTTAGCCATCAAGCCTCCCTCTTTGATAACAAGAGGAGATTCTAAAACTCAAAGATTGTGAGGGGAGATGCGTTTGAAGGAGAATCTATCTTTTGAATCCAACATAATTGGACTCGTGATAGATAAAATAGATTTGGTGTTCCGGTCATCCATGGATGACCGACCACCTTCTACCATCTCCAATCTTGGCACCCGAAATCTTCAATTTCTCTTTCCAAAACCTCCTTAATTTGTGGTGCTTCTCTCTCTTCGCTCTTCTCTTGGCTTGTGTGGTCAATTCATTCATGGTGTTATTTTACAGGCTCAAGGAATTAGGCCTCCTTAGGATATGTAGCATTGTATCCCTATGTTATCCATCCTAGAAACTTCATTTTTGGAGTGGTTGTTATGCATTAAAAGGTTAGTTGGATGATCTTAACATTAATTTAATATTTTCTAGAATTTTAATTAATTATTAAATTTTTTTAATTTTTGTAATCATTAAATTAAGGGGTCAAAACTTGATTTTCTAAGTTGAAAATTAAGGGGATTAAATAATGATTTTT
>NW_021318987.1:848397-901055 GCF_001605985.2 Dendrobium catenatum | reverse complement strand
AATTAAAAATAAATTAAGATTTAAAATTTAAAATCCAGTCAATTGGCTTTTAAATTTTCTTAAGTTTTAAAATTAAATTAGGTAGTTTGTCTATTAATGTCTAATTTAGATTTAAATTTGATTTATTATAATTTTTGGAAACTTTTAATACATAATAAAGGATTAATTTAATTAAATATCTAATGATTTTGAAATCAATGAAATTTTTTTTATGTGTTGTATATTCGCTAAGTCATTATTTTGAATTTGATGTCAATAAAATGTGTTATTTTAATTTTTCGTTGAATTATTTCTAAATTTTCTAAAACATATCATTAATGTTGTCTTTATGATATCACTAGTTTATGTTAGTTTGAACAAAGTTATACTAACCCTTTGATAGACATACACATTGTAGATACACACAAACCACAAAAAAATCCTAAATCTGAGAGATCCTAAACTTTAAGTGCGAGTGTGTGCACCCTACACATGCAAATTCATTACAAACTTTAAATAAATTTAGGTGATTAATCAATTGAATAATTAAACAAAGTAATTGCTAATTATTGAATCACTCTTCCCCATACAATTCTATCTAATGAAGCTTAATCTATGCTTAAATTTCTCAAGACATACTCAATAGTCTCTAGAAAAATTTAACCTATAAAAATTAAAATTAATTTATATTATGAAAATAGTTGATTTTAAAAAATTTCTAGAAAAAACTAGGATAATTCAAGAGAGTATATGTGTTGAGATATATGTATTTTTTGTTTGAAAATAAACATGAATAATTTTAAAATAAATTTTTTTTAAATATAAGTTTTTTTTAATTTTTAATTAAAATTAATATATAAATAAATATTAGAGATATATTTAAATATTTAAATAATTGGTATTATTAAAATATTAAAATATATCTTAAATTATTTTTAAATTTAAAATGTCATAAAAATAGTTTTCTAATAATTTAAGAAAACTTATTTAAAATTAAATTTTAAATTTTGACAATATTTAAATAAATATTTAATCAAATAAAATTAAATATTAAAAAAATTGAATAATTAAATATATTTAAAATATAATTAGATATATTGAAAAATTGATAATTAAAATAAAATAATTTTTACAATTATTAAAGCTAAAAAATACAAAATTAATTTTAAATATAATATTTAAAATGTTTAAACAGTATTGATATATTATAATATGTGAGGCAGGAGTAATAGGTTATAAGCCTAAGTAAATGTCCCAAGGCTACCCAAGAGGGGCGTGAATTTCGTAGTTTTAAAATTTTAAACCCTCTTAATAATAAAGGTTGAACCGAAATGAAATTTTCTTTATATACCCATCTATAGGCATATGAACCAAATGATATAGATTCAACCCCACAGAGTTGTAAACTAAATGTAAGAAAGTGCGAAAGACGTAACAAGGCTAAAAAAGTATAATACACACAGCCCATTTATAGTGGTCGTCAGTAACCAGACCTAGCTATTCCCGTCCCACCTCCTTCACAGGCACCCTCTGAATCTCCGGACTAATACCTTAATAGTTGGACTCTCCTACCCATCCATATGCAACGCACCGAGAGAAGCCTTACAAACACACTCTTTTCACCACTCCCGGGGTCCCTTGCGCAGAGAACCGTCCTATGCCTTGACAAAAACCCATGATTGTTGCAAAGAACCCATACTCCTTTCACACCCTCCAAGTGTAGGCCAGAAACCTTCGTCCTTTCACCACTGTCTACCATTATATGTATGCCCTCAGAAACCTCTTTCGTTCCTTTCACCACCCGCCCTAGTAGGGCAGCCCGGCAGACTGAACACCTCTCGCTTACCTCTTCCCAACTATCTCTCCTACCCCAGTGTGCATGACATACCTTCTCATTTCTCCGCGTTCACACTCTCCTATATGGGGCCAAAAAACCCTTCGTTCCTTTCATCAACGTCATTAAACCCTAGTGTGCACGAGATACGCTACCGTCGTCCTCCAGATGCATATCACACTCACCAAGTGTGGAAAAGAAACTACCTTAATCTCCTGAGTGGACATTCACACTCTACAAGAGTCCGTGCAGAGAACGGCATCTCTTGAACTAGTTATGAATCTTTCACAAGAATCTTAGAAGAAGAAAGAAAAGAGTGAGAAAGAAACATACCAAATAAGTGATATCACAAAGTAGCGAAGAATCTCTATCTTTACTTTTTAGCATTCTAAGTGAAGCCTTCTCGCTCCGATAGCTCCTAGAAATCCTCCTTTGATTAAATTCTTCCCTCTTCAAACACTCTCTCCCTGGCATATTTTACTCCGCTATATCTCACATGATCCTACCGAAGTATCAATACTGGACAAAAAATCGGCTAGGGAAGGTCTAATTTGGACCCTATTACTTATAAACAAAGACAATGTGAAAGCCGTACCGCATATATCAATGCTGTCTATCAATTTTCTAGAGAAATTCTGTACGCAGTGGCTTCGTCCAGTATACTATTTCTGGATCTCTCATGGACATTTTACTTAAACGATCATAACAACGACACCCAATTTGGTGATATGGTACGAACTGACACGTACAGCTGATCGTCCAGAAGAATGCTATCTAAAGCTTGTCGTCCAGTACGAACGGTTATGTGCAAAGGTCCGTTCTAGAAAACTTGCTGAAAACTGTTCTAAAGTGTACGTATTTAGTCGTATTTCTATGAACCGAAAATGTGATCTCTGGGACGAAAATTTTCCAGAGAGCTTGATCGTCCTGGACAATATTTAATTGTTCTGGACGAACATGTTATGTCCAGAACACCACCAGTAGCCCGGTTGGACATGATTGTTTTCGTCTCGGACAAAAATTTTCCACTGAAGAGACCTGATCCCTGTTACAATTTAATTTATATCTTTCTCTGTACCGAAAATTTTTCCAGTAACCCATCCCTCGTCGATGGTCAAAATTCGTGTGCTGAGACGAACATTATCCAGAGAAACCCATCGCCGTTGGAGCAGATGATAAATTCGTCCTGGACGAATAGACTTAGAAAATTTTTTCAAAGCAAGTTCCTATTTTCCAAGTCTCTATAGGAGAAACTGAACAGACGTCCAGTACGAATAAGATAGTCTCACTGTACGATCAGTATGAATTTCAAAAAAGTCTCCTTATTGTTGTGGTGTGTGAATTTATTCACTCAATTACAATCACTCCCTTTCAAAATTAATTAAAATAAAATCAATTAAACAAAATATCTCATGTGGAATTTAATTGTTTGAATTCGTGAGTCTGGAGTCTGATTCCGTGATAAATTAAGTTACACACCAAAGAGCAATGCCAAATCTTCTGGAAAAGTCCCGTAGGACTATTAAACCCTATACATTGTGAAACAGAGTCACCTGTTTGGAAATCACTCTCAAAATACCTACATAAGTTCATGAAAATATAACTCATTCAATCCTAATAGCAACGTGATTTACAAACAAATCACTCCCCCCCTCTTTTTATTATTGATGGGATTATAAAACAATTATTATTGAGTATGGTTTCAAAGAGATAGCGAAACACATCTTTTATCTCCCAAACTCCCCGAAGTTATTGAGTACCATTAACATAAGATGCATTAAAGACAATATTTAACGAACAAAATTTTTATTTTTCAAAATTTTAAACACAAACTTGCCAAACCAAAACTGAAATAAAAACATACCACAAAACACAAAACATAACGAGCAAATCTATAATAATTTCTCCCTCCTTTTTGCAGTACAAACAAAAAGTGAAGAAGAGAGATTAGACACAGAGACAATGATAAAATTGTATGAAAATTCATTGAAATTTTAATCTAAAGTGTGAGTTGATATAAGGTATGCTATGAGATGTTCAAACTAAATAGAAACTATTTCCCAACACGTCTGAGCATCCCAAAATTCAGGAGATTTAAAAACTGATATAACAATTGTAAGCTAAGAAAGAGATTGAGCCAAAAACCATGCATTCAATTTAGACATTTTCAAATATAGCAAACCGATCATTTACAGAGAGATGAAGAAAAAATTCTATATTATTTTCAAGAGAATGCAAAAGAATATAAATGGAACATAAGATTCAATTTGAATTAAGAAGATTGAAGAATTTGAAAGAAGAGAATTACCACATGTGCGCTTTGCGCATCCTTTTCAAACTTTTTGAGCACATTTTTGTGCAGCTATTGATATTGAGTTTTTTTGTGCGCTCTTTGTGCATAGATATGCGAACCACCTTTCCCATTTCACTGTGCATCTCTGGTACTTTTGTTGTACAATTTCAAGCGATAATTAGGACCAAATTCTTATTCCGGAAGAGCAATCGGATATAAATCTAAAATTCAAATATTCTAAGTGTATACAAAATATTATTTGTAAAATCACAGCGGAGAAACTTACCAAAATAAGTAACCAATAAAACTATTATCTAAATTAAACCTTAAATAGACAAAAAAATACTTTAATCCTGCTCCAATAATAATGTTTAACTTTGTTTCATGCTCTAATCATGAATAGACATGTTAAATTATTTAAGTTAATTAATATATAATATTTTGAACTAATTTTAATTTTAAGTTAAAGATCTTTATTTTCTAAAAAGTTTTACATATTATATTAATTATTTGAATTAAAAAATGAATTTTGAACAATTTTTAAGTTTTATATATTTTAAAATAGTTTTAAATGATTTTAAAATATCTTAAATAGAGTGGCGCCGCCAGTGTTATGTGGAATGCAAGGATTTTCCAGATTATACATGCAGTGGTGGCCAATCATTTGAATTGATTGCGCTACCACATAATTATTACCGCATGATTGGAATGGCAGTGGGCCCCACACATTTTTCACTTTAACGAGTTAGCACACATAATAGCCATCTGATCTTCCGCTGTTTGATATAAATGGCTCTGATCTAGCCTAATGCTAAATTGAATGGAAGAGCAGATTGCAGGGGTTGATTCGTAGATAAAAACTCAATTTGGACCATTAATCAAGAGATTAACAACCTAAAATGCATCTAGTTTTTGCGGGCTAGCTTAAACCCTAGAAATTAAAGAAACCGCTCGTTCTCTCAATTCAGGAAATCAAATGACATGAAAGTTTTGACGGAGGTAGCATGCATGAACATAACTAATGGGAATATGTTTTTATGGTTTGAAAATCACATTATCAAAAGCTATTTAATGCTAAAATTTGTGACCTAGGTTTAAGGTTTTGAGAAGTTTTTACCATATGATCTTTGAGGTATTGTGTTATCTAAATTTTTTGATTGTCCTCAGACAAAATTTGTAGAAGAATTCATGGTTTGAACCACCATAGATTGGGAGCTTTGAGCCTAGGATCGGTTTTGCATGAGTTCGCCAGAGAGTACATCACCAGTAAGATTCATGAGTCAGGTTTTGACATGGAATGGAAGAGGCACTTCATTGAAGCTTGAAGGATCTGTAGTTAGAGAGTGGAAGTTAGAAGCAAGTGAGAGAATGGCTAGAATAGAATGAATCTCATTGTTGATGTTTTTCCCTATTGAACCTAACCTAGGTAATTTGAATGGCCCTAAACAATTGGGAGGCTCCCTTGATGCATTTCGGCTGTCTCAGGAGTTTTTAAGAGTAGAGTGGTAAAAGGACATATGGATAAGTGGTTTGAAAGGTGATCTTGTCCTCATATGAGCATGTGGAAATGATCTTAGCTATTTGATCATGATCTAAGGGTTGGGGGTGGCCTAGGAATATTCTAGAACAGCCTAAAGCTGTTGGAGGGGTTTTAAATGGAGTAGGTTAACCTCAAGAGGTTATTTAACCACCTTTGTCTACTCCTAATATTTATGTTAACTATTTGACTAGTCAACACTCCACATAGGACCGTGAGGTGCCCTGGAGTGGGTCTTATTTAGCTGATGGTATAGATTGATGGAGGATTAAGGTTGGAGGATTGAAACTTTGATGGATAGATTTATATGAATGTTAATTTAACCAAATCATGGTGAGTTGGCTTGGTCAAATTGACCATGGCTTGACTCATATGAATTTGAATATATTTAAATCATGTTTTGAGATTGGTTTTGAAAAGGTTGAATTGATTAGATCAAAACGATTTGACCCAAATAATGTTAATTTGATTATGGTTAATGAATTAACTAAGTTAACTCAAATGTGATTTAACTCAAAGATAGATTATATATGCTTAGGTCATAGTTTGGAATGCACTAAGTTGATTAAGAAACTTGGAGATATTGGTTTGATTATGTAAAGTGAATTGACTCAATTAAGTCAAATTTGACTAGAATTAGGTTCAATTAGCCATGTCAATTGATGACTAAATCAAAGGGTCTAATCAAGTCCAAATCACTAAGGGATATGTCAGAAGGGTTTAAATGGGTTTGGTATTAACTTGGGGTTTGATTCAAAGTAGGACAACTTATAGGTTGATCTGGTCAACCTAGGTTAACTTGGTCAATCAATTAAACCATGGTCTAGGTCTGGGCTCAACAGGTTTGATTTGATATTTGAAAATTGCTAGAAGAGGTTCCATGCAATTTGGAGGTCATTTGGTCTGAAATAACTATTTAAACCTCTAAGGGGTATTTTGGTCATTTTGGATTGAATTGGTCAACCAAGCTTGAACAGGATCTGGCTTTGAGTCCATTACTCTCCTAGTGGTGATTGAGATGCATTGGGAGAGATTTTGGAGTTTGATTTGACTGGGCCATATTTAAGTTTGGAGAAAAATTCAAAATTACCGTTAAGGGGAATTTTAGTCATTTTGAACCCTAGTCAATTGGGGCTCAAAGTGTATCCGCAAAAATATAGTTTAATGCTAAAAAAATATAATCAAGGGTTTGAATGTGGTAAGAGGATTTCGAGAAATATTTAAAGTTAGGTTCCACTAAGGGATAGGTCTAGTGGCATAGGCCCTAAATATTTGAATGTTTTTTAACCTTTGGAAATCAATTCCGTTTCTAGGGTTAGTGGTCTCAGAATGAGCTCAAATTTGGAGGTTAGATCCTAGAAGACACTCCTAATAAATATGAAATTAATAGATCATGAATTGGGGGTCACTTGGTTAGGGTTTGAAAGATTTGAAGAATCACTAAAAAAGGCTTTCAGAACATAAGTTTTGGACTTTGGACTTTGGTCTAGATTTTTGTTTTGATCTAGATTCTGGGTTTGATTGCTTGATTTTGGATTATCTAAATCAATGATAATAGTTTGAATGATTGTATATGATTAGGTTGGGTAGGAGTTTGATAGGAAGTTGGATTGATTTTAAATTTAGAAAACTATGGAATTTGGATTTATTTTAGGATTGAATTTATCGGAAGTCTGGATTGATCCTAGAATCTAGAGGAATTTTATGTTCTAGAATCTAGAAGATTTTTAGAGACTTGATAGATCCTGGGGTCTAGAGACTAGGACCCTAGGGTCTGGATAGATTTTAGGTCTAGATTGGTCCTAGTGACCTCATACAAAAATGAGGTCAACAAATGAACCCTAATTTGTATAATAACATGAGGTTCTATTACACATATTGGCATTGATTGAATTGAAAGGACAAGTATAGGATTCTGATCATAAGGGAAGGGAAAGTTTATCCCTGGGGATTAAGGGTTTGAATTGAAACTAGGGCAGTGCCATGAAGGGGGTACTCCACCACTAGTGGGTCCAATCTAAGGGAAGGGAAAATCTATCCCTAGTAGATAAGAAAGCCTGGGTTATCATATATGATGGAATAATTTCTAACTACAAAAGATTGGGTTTGGAACTTGGTTCTATGGGAAGGGAAAACTTAGCCTTGGAGGATTTAGTTTTGACTAGATACTAGGGCAGATCCACAGAGAAAGTACTCTACCACTAGTAAAATTGGTCCAAGGGGAAGGGAAAACCTATACCCTAAGGAAAAGAAAATTGAAATATTTATTTTGAAGTTTAAAATTAGGATGGTTTCACAGAGGGCATTCTCCAACACTAGTAGATCTAATCCTAAGAAAGGAATAGACCTAACCTTAAGGAAAATCAAATTGAATTCTAGAATTTGAAATTAAATTAGGATGGTGCCACAGAGTTCATACTCCATCACTAAGATGCATAATCCTAAAGAAAGAAATCATCTAACCTTAAGGGAAAAAATAAATAATTGTGTGGGAACGAAGTATTATTTCCCACATAGGATCATGTTTAAAGTTTAAAGTTTGAAATTAGGATGGTACCGTAGAGGGAATACTCCATGACAAATGGATATAGACTTTAATAAGAAATTTATTTCTAGATAAGGAAAACTATAACGGTGGAACAAAGGGTGTTATCCGTCACTAGCAAATCTAATCCTAAGGGAAGAAAGCATGATGACTCATATTTAACCTTAAGGAAAAAAGGACTAGAAAATCATGTGGTTGGTTCCCACAGAAGTTTGGATATGAATTTTGAAATTAGTATGGTGCTATAGAGGGCATGATCTATCCTAATGAATAATCTTGTGGAGAGAAAACTTACTCTACACGAAAGATCAAATTTAGATTTTGAAACTAGGATGGTGCCACTAAGGGCATGCTCCACCAATAGTGGATCTAATCATAAGGAAAGAAAGCACAATGACCCAAATATATCCTTAAGGAAAAAAAAGTTTGATGATCTTATGAGAAAGAACCATTACTTCTCACAAAATCAGATATGGAATTTGAAAACTAGAATGGTGCCACAAATGGCATACTCTACCACTAGTGGGTAATCACATGAAGAGGAAACTTACTCTACATAAGATCAAGATTACGATTTAAAATTTAGGATGGGGCCACAAAGGGCGTGCTCCATCACTAAATGATCTAATCCTAAGGCAAGAAAGCACAGTGACTCACATCTAACATTAAGAAAAGAGAAATATTATACTAGAATTTAAAAACTTGAATGAGATTGAGACAACTTGATTCATATTTGAAAATTTTATTAATTCAAAGATTGAGCTACATCAAGAATATCATCTCTTAAGGAATCTCCCATTGAATGGCAACATCGAGTGATTTTCCTTACATTCCACTAGTTGATATGAGCCTCCTTTGTAGATTGCCTCTACTATGAAGGGTTCTTCCTAGGTTGGTTAAAACTTCCCACTGATCTTGCAAAGATAGGCCTCAGAAGAACCAAGACTAAATCTCCAACTCGGAAGAATCTAGTGTTGCAAATATGGATTCAAGAATTATAATTTTAATGATAGCAAATATTTCTGGTATATCTATTTTTCTACTATTGCACTACCTATTAACATTTTAGGCCCACAAAATCAATTGCAAATCAAGGTAGCTCAAGATTGGGTAGATTAGGACTGAGTTAGTCTGTAATTATATTTCTAGTGTTCTACCTTTTCTTGAGTCAAATGTAATAATGTGGATCTTGATGCTAAGTAACCTTGCACACACACACTTAGGGGGAGAAATTTTGTAGGCTTAAGAGTTTTTCTATTTTTGATCACATCATATAGGACGATCCAAAATTTTCCTGGATGATCCAAAATCATCCTGGATGATTAGTTAGTAATAAAAACACTAATTAGGGTATCACTGTTAAGATAATCGAATCAATTAAATCATCATAGATGATATTCACATCATCCTAAATGATAGGCTCAAATCAGAAAAATCAACGGCCATCTCTTTTAGGCATGTTATTATTTTTAGACATCATATAGGGCATCATCTTGGATGATGTATTAAAATTATGCCTAAATTAGCCTGATGATTAAGGAAAATAATTATAGTTTGATTGATCAATCATATCATCCTGGATGATCGCAGGATCATCCGGGATGATCAGTTAAAAATTTTAAGTTTCTTCTTGAGTCATTATAGATGAGCACTACGATGTGTTGGATGATATTTAATTTTTTAAATAATTATCCTGGATGAACGATATGATGTGTTGGACAATATTTACTTTTTTGAACTAATTATACATGATGATCAAAGAATCATCTTGAACGATAAGTTATTTTTTCATTGTCCAATATGTGAAGTCTGGCCAACAGAATGATGTTCTAGATAATATTTATTATTTTAAATTAATCTTATAGGATGATCCAAGAATCATCCTGGATGATTAGAACAAATAAGGCTTCTAATCAACCATACCTCTAAGATCATCCTGGCCAAATGAGCTGAATATGTCTTGACTGTACAGGATGATTTGTCATCATCCTAGATAATCTTTGTTAGTTAGTTGATATTTAGGGCAAATTTGAATCCCTTCTATATAAGATCACTTATTTAATCAAGATTGTATCTTTTGCTTTTGTCTTGACCTGAGAGAACAAAGAGAAGGAGAGGGAGAGTTTGGGAGAGAGAGAGAGAGAGAGAGAGAGAGAGGATCTTACGAGGAGGAGTTTATGAGGGGTTCATAAAGTTTGCTACAATTAAGGATCCAGTTTATCAACTCCATTCATCATCCCCAGTTTGTTGGATATTCTAAAGAGTTCTACTTCAGTGATCGATCAAGGTTCTCTACCTACTTTAGGAGGAAGCAAAAGGAGGTCAGTTCTCTGCCTCACCGAAGTTAGTAGAAAGGAGTTAGTAAAGGCTTATCTATCTTATTGTGGGGAGCAAAAGGAGAGTCTCTGAATTTAGTGCAATACCCAGAGGAGAGGCTCAGGGGTATTGACGTAGGTCAAGTTGATTGAAACACTATAAAATCTAGTGCGTTCATTCTTATTACATTTCCACACTTTATCTTATATGCGTAATTGTTTGGTTTGGTGATTTAAAGTATTTCAAGAGATTATGATTTTTGTTTAAGAATTTTTTAAAACTACCAATTCACCCTGCTCTTGGTTAGTCTCAGCCTAGTTCATAAGGGCTTAAGATCACTAACGGGCTTTGAAGTGGTATCAGAGCAGGATTCATAAAATCTAGTTTTTGAAAACTTTTAAATTTTGATCCATGGCTAACTTCGGTAACCAAAATGCTACATAAGGGTATTTTATTACCTGACCACCATTATTTGACAATATACCTTGATTTTTGGAAAGCTTGCATGTCCATGTTTTTATAATCTATAGACTATTTCATGTGGATGCTTGTTAAAAAAGGTGATTCTCCACCTTTATGTGAAATCAATGACATAAAATTAAACTTTCATTTATTGAATGGACTTTTAATGATAGAAATTTAACACAACTTAATGCAAAATGCTTAAAATATTTTTTCTTTGCTTTGAAATATGAAGATTACATCTGTGTCTCAACTTGTACCTCTAGAAAAGAAATCTAGGATAAATTATGTATCACTTATGAAGGCACAACTGAAGTTAAGAAATCTAGATTGAATATCTTGCTTCATGACTACAAACTATTTTGCATGAAACCTATTAAATCGATATCTGAAATGTATACTAGGTTTACACAAATTATCACCTCCCTGCATGCCTTAGGAAGAAAAGTCACTAACTATAAAAAAGTTAATAAAATTTTGAGATATTTACCTTCTTCCTATAATACTAAGATAACTACTATCACTGAATCTAAGGATTTGAATACTTATTCTATTGATAACTTACTTGGATCACTCATTGCTTATGAGCAAGGAGTGAACTAAAGAAAACTTGATACAGGTGAGAAAAAAAGGAGAAAACTATAGTGTTGAAGGATAACGATATGGATACTGATTATTTCAGGTCTGAAAGTGATGATGTTTCCTTAATCACTAGGATATTTAAAAGCATTCTAAGGAAGAAACAAAAGAACAATTAGAAGTTTAATAAAGGTAAGTGTAGCAAGAATTCTAAAAGTTCTTCTGATATGATTTGATTTGAATGCAGGAAGCTGGGATATGTTAAAGATGATTGTCCTACACTTAAGGCTCACCTAAGGAGAAGGGTGAGGAGAAATCCAAGTTCAGGAAGGTCAAGAAGAGGATCCAAAAGGCTTTTTGGGCAAATTATGTATTGGAATCCTCTGAAATTGAAACTAAAGAGGAGACCACAAACTTGTGTTTGATGATGAATGATCATCTTGGTCAGTCTAACCAAGAAGAGGTATGTGAACTAATCTACAATAAATTACTAAAAGTTTCTGAGAAAATTCATGTATCATATAAGAAACATAAGAAATTGCAAACTTATATGAAATTAGAATTTTTAAATTTATAAAAAGAGCATAAAATTTTACTTAAAGATCACTCTATACTTTATAGCAATCATATGTCATTACTTGATGAGTTGATGAGTTAAAAAAAGCATTTCAAGTTTGTCATTTAGCATGATTCATTGAAAGCATCCCAAACTACACTTTAAAATGATTTTAAAATATATATTGATGAATCTTAGGGAGCACTATTTAAAAGTTGATAATGCTATTTTAGAAAGTGTTAACTCATTTTTTAAAGCTAAATTGAAAGCACTTGAGGAAAATAGGATTCCACCTACACCTGAACAATTTTTCAATCCTGATCCAAAGCTAAAAGGTTTGAAACCTAGGAAGAGGAACTATAATCCGAATAGATTAGTAAACCCTTTTCCTGGTGTTAGATATTTTTCATGTGACATGCTAGGACACATCTCTCATACTTGCACTATTCACCATAGTAAACATTTGTTGTAGAGACCCAAATTGCATGATTCTTAGCATAATACACATGCATTATATTCTTTTTTCTATAAGAAGGGACACAAACTTATTTGGGTTCCTAAATTTGATGTTTAATGATTTTATAGGTGTGCTCTCACACAAGATCTCATGAGAGTATGTGTTACCTAGATAGTAGATGCTCATGACACATGACTGGATACACCAATCAATTCATTTCACAGGAGGTTAGGGCTGGAGGCAAGGTCACTCTTGGAGACAATATCACTAGGAAAGTGGTGGGCATAGGTATAATCAGAAACTCCAAAACCTTTTGATTGAAGCTGTTTTACTTGTTGATGGATTGAAACATAATTTACTCAACATCTACTAGATATACGATAAGGGTTTTATCATAAAATTTTTGTCAAACAAATATATCATTAGCTTAAATAATAATACTATTTTGTAGAGAAAAATGATTAATAACTTTTATATGCTTGATTTAAATAACATTGAATATGCTAGTTCATTTTGCTTAAAAACTACTATTAATGAGCCTTGGTTGTGGCATAGGAGGTTATGTTATGCCAACATGATAACCCTTAAGAAAGCAACCCAAAAGAACCTAGTTAGAGGTGTCCCCAAGCTTAAGTTCATTAAAGACCACTTGTATGATGCATATCAACTAGAGAAGCAAGTCTAAACCTCTTTCCATTCATTTAAGGACATTAGCACCTCTAGACCTTTAGAATTCCTTCACATGGATTTGTTTGGACCCATTATCACTGCTAGCTTAGGGGTAAAAGTCTATAGATTTTTGATTGACAATGATTACTCGAGGTTCACTTGAATTAGATTTCTATAACATAAAAGTGAGTATTTTAATGAATTTAAATCCTTCTCCACTTAGATTCAGAAAAAGCTATGTTATGAGATCTTGACCATCGATAGTGACCATGGTGGAGAGTTTAAAAATGAGAGATTTGAAGACTTCTGTGAGGATCAAAGGATTAGTCACAACTTCTCAGCTCCTAGGACCCTCAGAAGAATGGGGTAGCTAAAAGGAATAACATGACCTTAGTTGAAGGTGTTAGAGTCATGCTTGTTGAATATTCACTTCCATAATACTTTTGGGCTGAAGTGATAAACACAACTTATTATGTTTTGAATATGGTGAATGTTAGATCTAAATTGAAAATGATATCCTATTAGATCATTAAGGGTAAGACACCCAACCTTTCTCACCTCTATGTCTTTCGTTGTAAGGTTTTCATTCTTAATAATAAGAAGTCACTCTTAGGAAAATTTGACCCAAAATATCATGGAGTGTTCTTAGGATATTCAGGTATGAAGAAATCCTTTAGGGTGTTTAATAAGAGGACTTTGGTGGTGTAGGAGACTACTCATGTAGTATTTGATGAATCTGATCCTAAGAAGTCTAGAGTTAAGGAAGAAGATGAAATTGGATAGATTACCCAAGGAGTAGAAAACATGGATAAAAGGGTAGATCCTTAAAACACTGATAGAGTAGGTGAGATTACCCAAGGAGTATGAAATACAAATATGGAGGAAAGGGTAGAACCTAAACACACTTTGCCTAGGGATTGGAGATATTCTTCGAGTCATTCTAAGAACTGATCTTAGGAGACCCTTCTGTAGGTGTTAGAACTAGGCATAAACTTAGAAATGAAGTAAATCACTCTACCTTTATCTCAATGATTGAACCCACCAACATCAATCAAGCCCTTTCTGATGAATTCTAGATTATAGCTATGTAAGAACTTAACCAATTTGTGACGAATGATATTTGGGAGTTAGTAAAAAGACCTAAGAATTAAAGTGTGGTAGTAGCCAAATGGGTCTTTAAGAATAAAATGAATGATTATGGTATGGTGGTTAGGAATAAGGAAAGATATATGGCTAAGGGGTTTAATCAAATAGAAGGGAATCATTTTGAAGAGTCCTTTTCCCCTGTAGTTAGACTAGAAGCCATTAGAGTGCTACTAGCCTTTGCTTGTTATAAGGGATTAATCTTTTCCAAATGAATGTTAAGAGTGCATTCTTGAATTGGGTAATAAAAGAGGATGTGTTTGCAGAGCAACCCCTAGGTTTCAAGAGTTTCCAATTTCTAAATCATGTTTACAAATTAAAAAAGGCCTTATATGGATTAAAGTAGGCACCCAAAGCTTGGTATGAGAGGCTTAACACATTCCTACTATAAAAGGAGTTTATTAAGGGGAGTGTAGACACCACCATTTTTTTGAAGAAAGTAGTAGATGAGTTACACATTGTTTAGATCTATATAGATGATAAACTTTTTTGATCTTCTGATAAAAGGTTATGTAATGAATTTACAAAAACAATGTGTAAGGAATTTTAGATGAGTATGATGGAAGAATTGTCCTACTTTTTAGGATTTAGCATAAGACAAATGGATAAATCCAAGCTAATAAATACTCCCATGAGCTCCAGTGTTCAGTTGGATAAGAACTCAAATGAAAAATCTATTGATTAAAAGAAGTACAGAGGAATAATTAGATCACTAATTTACTTGACTGCTAGTCGACCAGATATAGTATTTAGTGTTTGTCTCTATGTTAGATTTTAAGCTGATCCTAAAGAATCCAACCTGACTACAGTTAAGAAAATTCTTAGATATCTCTTAGGGACCCAAAAACTTAGGAATCTTGTATCCTAGGCACTACACTTCTTTCAAAATTATTATATATTATGATTATGATTTTGTAGGGTGTAGGATAGATAGAAAGAGCACTTCTGTGACTTGCCAATTTATAAGACAATATTTAATCTCCTGGTCTAGTAGAAAATAAAACTTTATTGCACTTTCCACTACTGAAGCTGAGTACATTACCTTAAGCAATTGTGTCGCCCAAGTCCTTTGGTTGAATCAACAAATTATTGATTTAGGATTACCCGTAGGCATAATTTCAATCATATGTAGAAATACTAGAGCCATCTGTACCTCTAAGATTCATATCCAATATTTAAGGACCAAACACATTAAGATAAGACATCAATTAATTAGGAACCATGTTACCAAAGGAGACATTGAGTTATATCATGTGGTAATCAAGAATCAACTGGCTGACATCATTACTAAACCACTGGCCTTTGACACATTCAGCTTCTTAAGGACTAGATTGAGTGTGATTGATATAAATGTATGAACTTGATGCTTACTAAATTCTGAATTTTATGTTTTTTAATTTGTTGTTTGTTTTTATTTTTTGTTCTTTCTTTTGTTTTTGACTTTTTCTGGTTTTAGTTTTAATTGTTGATTTTTATTTGTTGTTATTTTCCATATTTTCATTTATGTGTTCCTAATTTTCTTTCAGTTTTTTTTTGACACTCATAAAATGATGTTTTATACCTTATTTTTTTAAAAAAAAAAAATTGTAGTTGATGTTTGACATCCCTAAATCAATTAAAGGGAGAAACACCATTGATTGTTCCCCTTCCTCTAACTCCTTTTAGCGGTGTAATTTTCTAAACAAAAGTTTATATCAAATTAACAATTGGACTTTGTGATTGAGATCTTTTCTATCTTGTTATACTAATAGATCTTATATAAGTAATATTCAAAGTCATTAAATCACTTTCAATCTTTCTTAATCTTTTTGTTGTATTTATCATATGAATTTGATTATGCTTTATGGTTTACTCTTCCTTATATTAGAGAGTGAGTTTTTCTTCTTTAATATCTGGAAGATATTCTCACAATTGAGAGTATTTAAATGTTTCAAAAGGGAGCAAGCTTGCAAAAAATGAGAAGAATCATAAAATGAGCCCAAGAAAAACTAAAAAGATGCATAATGATCGCCAAAAAATTGAAAGATAGATAAAGTCTTACAAAAATTAAAAGATGCGTAAAGTGCACCAACCAATTGACAAGAGGCACAAAATGAGACCACAAGAAAGATAGCTTCATTCTCTTTCAAACCTTTAAATCTTAGAAAAATTAATGTGTCACTTGATATTTTCAAAGGCTTGATTTTGAAATTCATAGTTGTGACTAATTTCTTTCCTATATTATTCTATAGGATATTTTTCTTGAATGAAGTTCTGAACGGATCACTTTTTATTTTTTTTATTTGATCTTTATTTTCAAAAAATGGTTTGCTCTATAAGAAGTCCAAGCTGGGGTTAACATGATCAGTTATTCTACCATTTCTTGGATTTCAATGATGTTAACTCATTTTCTTATAAATTTTTAATTCAATTATACGAAAAATTTATCATATTCTTGCTTTGATAAAAAAATTTATTATTTTTAATTCTTTTTATCATTCTTATAATTCTTTTTATTATTTTATTTTTTATTTTTATTGGTCTATTATATTTTAGGGTCTCTTCTGATCACCTCCATCCATCCATAAGATCTTTAATTTTTTATCATATCATCAAGGATGGTATTCACTTCATCCTGGACGATATCATCAATCCACCCTTCGTCTTCAATCTGATGGCTGATATGAGTCAATTATTTGAGATTGTCTTAGACAATCCACATCATCTTGGACAATCTAATCAAATCCTACTCAATTTTCTGTGATAGTCTTGGATGATACACTTATTCATTCTGGATGATACACATGACAAAAATTGTTACATGTTTTTAATTCAGCCTACATGATCCATTATCGTCGATCATCCTAGACAATCCACCTAATCGTCCTACATGATCTATTTCATCAACGATCATCCAGGCTAACTCATCAGGATGATCACCTGAGTCTAAAAATCTTGAATGATTTCTGATTGTCCTGGATGATAAGATCGTCTTTTTAACCAATCATCCTGGACATTATAATTTTGCCTTATCATCCTGGATGATTTTGTGATCATCTTAAACAATGTGGCTGATTCTTTATAAACAACCCATTTCAAATATTTTATCACCCTCAATTCTTCAAATTCCTCTCCCTCAAGCTCTAATTTTCTATTAATGGTTGGTGGAAAATGATTTAGGATGGCGGTCGGCACTTCCTCATGGGCCTTTGTCGACCCTCATTTCATTGAGGTGGCTGACCAAGCTCACTATCTTCATTGTAAGACTGTCGTGATTACCCTCTTAAGGACTGTCAACTCTTGCACTCTCACTTACTTGGTCCTAAATCTATTCACTCATACCTCCCTTACCTTCATTTTGGCACTCTCTTTCCCTTTCAACTTTGAACTCCTATATGAATTCTTTGCGAGCCTTAGGATCAACTCCACCTACACTGCCCTTCTATCCTATGTAAAAAAATTACCCATAGAAATTACCTATCAAGATTGTCATAAACGCCTCCAATTCTCTACTACTAGAGACAAGATTCACATCATGTCTTCAGACCCTGATTATAACTAAGGTTATGCCAACCAAATTCTAAGGAACACACATGGCTCCTATCATGATGGGACATTTAGCACCTTAGTCAAAGATGCTAGGAAATTTCAACATGTTCTTCGCACCTTAGTAATCCCAAAGACTGTTGATCACTCCTCTCCTTTCAATCACCGCCTTCTACATAATGGCCCATAGGGATTTCAATGTTGTTGATCATCTTTTTCGAAACATTGAGAATCTGACTAGTATTAGGGAGCTAGGGCACAGAAGAAAGCCCAAACTTTCCTTAGGAGACGTCATAGCTTACATCCTAGAAACCAAATACAATCTTCAATATCCTGCCCCACCTAATTTATAGTTTATCTACTACACCAACATCTCCTTCCATGTTCTTCATGACACTCATCTCTATTCAGAGCATGAGAAAGCTGAGGGAGTTCAGGGGGAAGCTGCTCCTGCACCTGTCCCTTCACCTATTTTGATTTTTTTGTAGTCACAGCTGGATCAGCTGGTGAAGATTTTCAACCAGTGGGAGGCTAGATTGGACTCTTTCGTTGTTGCACAGGAGCAATAGCATGAGGCAGATATTGATAGATTTTATGCATACGTGGCACATAAGCAGTAGCATGATGAGGATATGACCTGGTTTGGGGAGCAGCTCACTATTATTTTCAGTTTCTTTCAGCCACCACCACCACCTCCTTCTAATGATTAGGCCCTTCATACTAATAGACTATTTTTCTTGTGGTGTTTTTTTTCATGATGTTGTTAGTTTTTATTTTATATTTTTTTATTATATATTTCTTTTTAATTCCTCGTTCTTTTTGTGATATCAAAAGGCGGAGTAATGGTAGTGTTAGTGTGTTCATATTATTTCATTGTATTATTATTTTTTGTATTACTATTGGTTAGTATTTGTACCACCTGCTTGATTTTAGTAAAATTTGAGTTGCTTGGTTCATACTATTTACATTTACTTTATGTTTCATTTATCTGATTAAGTTAAATTTCCTATCAAATATTTTCCATCATAAAAAATGGGGAGATTATTACAAATCAGGATTTAAAGATTATAATTTTGATGATAACAAATATTTTTAGCATTTCTATTTTTCTACTATTGCCCTGCTTACTAACGTTTCAGGTCCATAAGGTTAATTGCAAATCAAGCTAGCCCAAGATTGGTAGATTAGACTAAGTTAGTATGTAAGTGTATTTCTAGTGTTTTTACCTTTTCTTGAGTCAAATGAAATAATATGGATCCTGATGCTAAGTAATCTTACACACACACACACACACTCAGGGGGAGAAATTCTATAGGCTTAATAGTTTTTCTATTTGATCGCATCATACATGACGATCCAAAATTATCCTGTATGATCACTTAAAAAATAGAAATCCTAATTAGATCATCCATATTAAGAAAGTCAAATTAAGCAAATGATTCTAGACGATATTCACATCATCATGGATAATAGGCTCAAATTAGAAAGAATCAGCTAACAACTCTTTTAGACATGTTATTATTTTTAGACATCATACAGGACATTATCCTGGATGATGCATTATAATTATGCCTAAATTAGCATGATAATTAAGAAAAGAAATTAAGGGTTTGATTGTTTTATCATATCATCCTGGATAATCACAGGATCGTACGAGACAATTAGTTAAAAAACTTTGGGATCGTCCAAGACGATCAGTTAAAAAACCTAAGTTTTTTCTTGAGTCGTCCTGGATGAACAGTACGATGTGCTGGATGATATTTAATTTTTTAACTTATCATCCTTAATGATCAGTATGATGTGTTGGATGATATTTATTCTTTTGAACTAATCATATAGGACAATCAAAGAATCTTCCTGGATGATAAGTTATTTTTTCATTATCCAACATGTAATGTCTGGCCAAATAGAATGATGTTTTGGACAATATATATTATTTTGAACTAATCATATAGGATGATCCAAGAATCATCCTGAACGATCAAAGAATTATCCTAGATGATTAGAACAAATAAGTCTTCTAATTATCCGTCCCTCCCATATCATCTTGACAAAATAATTTGAATATGTATTGATATTACATGACGATATATCTATTGTCATGAATGATCTTTGTCGGTTAGTTGTAATTTAGGGTAAATTTAAAGCCCTTCTATATAAGATCTCTTATTTACTCAAGATTGTATCTTTTGTAGCTGTCCTGACCTGAGTGAGCCAAGAGAAGGAGAGGAAGAGCTTGACAGAAAGAGAGAGAGAGAGAGAGAGAGAGAGAGAGAGAGGATCTTATGAGGGGGAGTTTGTGAGGGTTCCAATGGTTGCTCCAAGAAAGGGTCTGAATCATCTTCTTCAGTCATTGTCCCTGGTTCTTTAGAGGTTTTATAGAGGTCTACCTACTTCAGGAAGAAGAAAAAGGAGGTTGAGGTTCTCTGCCTGCTTCAAGAGGAAGCGAATGGAGGTCGGGTTCTCTGCCTCACCGGAGTTAGTGGTAAGGCATTTATAAATACTTCTCTGTCTTGCTGTGGGAGAAAAAGGAGAGTCATTGAGTTTAGTGTAATACCCGAAGGAGAGGCTCCGAGTAGTGGGCGTAGGTCAAGTTTATCGAACCAATATAAAATTTTGTGTGTTCTTTCTTAATACATTTATGCACTTTTAATTTTCACACTTTATATTATGTGGGTGATCGTTTGGTTTGATGATTTAAAACATTTCAAGAGATTATGATTTTTGTTTAGGAATTTTTTAAAACTACCAATTCACCCCCATCGTTGTTAGCCTCAGTTCATAAGGGCTTAATATCCCTAATGAACTTTCATCTAGGTATTAATAACATATCATGAGCTTAAATTATTAGGGCTTTATTCAACTCTAAGTTTTGCTGAGCTTGAATTCAATGTTCTTCAAGGCCCTCAAGCTCTTCTAACCAGAGTTATTTATTCTATTATATAGTGATCATATTCTGGATTACAATTCTGAGTGAAGGGATTTGAACTTCCATAGAGAGTATGGCCTCGGACCCATTATTATGAATAGTGTGGATTGGGTCAGGGTTTCATAAGTCATCCGGTAGGCCCATAAAGCTTCCATCAACCTCTCATCTCACTGATGTTTGTTATCATATAAGGTCTTTTTTATGATTAAAACCAAGGTTTTTTGAAGGCCTTAGTCAATCCATTAGCTCGTGGGTAATAGATTATTCAGTATCTCCAATTAATACCATGGTGACTTGCAAAGTTAATGATCTTTGTAGACTGAAAAGTGGACTCATTATCAAATATGATTATTCAGCGCACATCAAATCACTATATGATATGGTCATTGAAGAATTTTGTTACATGGTCTGTTGTTATATTTCTTAGTAGGACTTCTTTGCCCACTTTGAAAAGTAATCAGTAACTATTAAAATGAATCGATGACCCCGCACAGAGGGAGGGTTGATTGGCCTGATGATATCCATGCACAAACTTTTAAAGGCGCATGAAGCTATTGTGGGATGCAACATGTTTTCTTATAGATGTGTTTCAAATCTATAGGAGATAGGACTTGACCACACTATACTTCTATAGGGATGAATTCTTCTTCTTCATAAGCAAATTCCTTTATGAGCTTTGCAATAATAGAATCTTATACATAGTTTCAATAGGAATTTACTCAAGTAAGTGACTTGTGTATTGGTGGTACTTTTGGAGTTTCGGATTCAAAACCTTATAGGTCCCTAAAATCTGGTTGATCACTAGTTGATTGTCACCTTAAAGATTTTAATATCTTTAATCTCCTTTAGTATTGCAAGTTTTAGACCAATTATCAGATCTTCATACTCAGCTTCATTGTTTGTTTAAGGATCTAATAAGTAATATGAAAAGTGCATCATTCCCTTATCCAATGTTATGAAAACTATGCCAATTCAAGTTTTTTCGAGAATAGTAGGGTGATGTGCATTGCCTCGTTGGGAGGACACTGTTCCATCAAAATATATTTCCCAAACTTGATCATTGGATTCCTCAAAACTTAGGATTTGCTCATCAAGTAAATCATCATTTAGAGGAGACTCTGCCGGTAACTTTTCTGCCACAAGGAAGTCAATAATGGTCTGCCCTTTACATTATGCAGGGGAATGAAAGTATTTTCAAATTGAAGTAATATCATAGACCAATGAGCTATATGCTCTAATAATATAGTTTAGGTCATAAGATATTGTAAAGGATTCACACTAGAAATTAAATTAACTTCATGAGAAAGCGTGTAATGCCTTAGTTTTTATGTTGTAAAGACCAGGGCAATGAAATATTTCTTGATTGTAGGATTCCAAATTTCATTTGGAAGAATTCTCTAACTCAGGTAGTATTGAACATTCTCTTTCCCTCATCATTGACTTGAGCTAGGAGGGCCTCAAGATACTCATCAAGGCCATAGTGTAAAGGATTAGAGGTCTCCCTTAAATAGGGGCTAACAAAACCAGCTGTTTTCTCAGGTATTATTTAATGTTTTCAAAGGCAAATTGACATTTCTCATCCCATATGAATTTGGAGTCTATTTTAGCTAGGACAGAGAATGGTTGACATCTTTCAGAAAGATTAAAAATGAATCTTCTTATATATACCAACCTTTCCTAAACAGACCTTAGTTAAGTATGGCTCTTAGGAGGCATCATATTTAGAATAACTTTTATTTGACAAGATCAATTTCAATTCTGTGGGCCCTCACTACGAAACCTAGAAATTTACCTGACCTAATGCTGAAAGTGCAGTTCAAGGAATTCTTCTTAAGGTCATAACTACCTAACTGCTCTAAGTAAATAAAATGTGGAAATTTAAATGACACAAAGATTTATAGTGGTTCGGTCAAACACGACCTTCATCAACTCCCTGAAGACACCCTCTTCAGGTATTGCACTATTTCAACCACAGCAAGGTGGAGAGCCTTTACAAATTTTCTCTTCCACCAATCCCCGATGCGATAGAGAACCGTCATCCTTTTACACTTTCCAAGTGTTAGCAGAGAACTGTCATCTATTCGCACTCTCCAAGTGTTGGTAGAGAACCATCGTCTGTTCACACTTCCAAGTGTCGACAAAGAACCGACATCTATTCACACTCTCCAAGTGTTGGCAGAGAACTAGATATTTTTCAAAGCTCTTCTCATGAGAAATCTAGAAAGGCAAGAGTGAAAAACATAAATCACATAGAGATCCTTACCTTTGAGTATCCTTGTGAACCCTTAATGCTTCACTTGCAATAAATCTCTCTCAAACACTCTCTCACACTCCCTCTTTCAATTTCCCTTAAAAAATCATGAAGAAAAGTCTTTTTTACATCAATTTTAATGGACCTTTTATACTAAAGACATGAATAACCATCTAGAAATTAAAAAATTTTAAATTTGAACATACATGATGGTACACTACGATCGTATTTCATACGTACAAATAGTCCAAAAATTGTTGCATATGAACATGTTGTGAATCGGCACAAAAACATTTCGTACATGATCATTGTCCGGTATGAACTATGTTCATTCGGTCCGAATGGTTAGAAAATTTTTTACCTTCGTTGAGATGAAGAGAGACCCATAAATTTTGTACTCTGATCAGTGTACATACGATGATGACATCATATGGTATGATCAATTATAAAAAATATCAAGTTCATAGGGATGAAAATTTGGGACGAAAATGGACCTCACTATTTTGTACTCTGGAAGGCATATACGATCCATACTTAAAAAAAATTCTTTTTACGCGACCAAGAACCAGTCCATTTCATACTCTGGAAGGCATGTACAAATTGTGTTCGTACAGTACGATCCATACTTAGAAAAATTCTTTTTAAACTGACCAGGAACCCATTCATTTTGTACTCTAGAAGGCTTGTTCAAACTGTGTTCGTACAGTACGATCCATACTTAGAAATTTTTTTATTTTTGTTCGTTTGATTGCTCGTTGGGAAAAATATTTAAATAAATCTTCCCGTATGAAGTGTATTCATACAGTACAATTTTTTTAAAAAATATAAATTTTAATCTCCCCCCCCCCCCGTGTGTGTATGTATACAGTTACTCAATTACAATCACACTCTCTCTGACTCAACAAAATGAAAAGTTGCATACTTCATTTATATAGTCCTCTAAACTAATACTAATTTAAAGTCCTCAAGAATCTTGAAAGTATAATTTTCCTGAAACTTTAGTATACATAAACAACAAAGCTATGCATCCAATACGTTAGGAGAAATAATAATTAAATATAATATTTAGATCATCAAAAATAACATGTTGCAATGAATATAATAATAAAGAACTAAGTTACACATTCCAAACAATCTCCCCCTTTTTGATGATGACAACACAATAATTGTTTGAATAAAATTGAATACCCTAAATTTCTCCTTAACTCCCCCTAAATGAATAAGCATGTATATATAAAGGAATTCTTTTAAGAACAAAACAATTTTTATTTTTTTATTTTTAAATTATAAAACACACAAAAGCAAAAACAACAAAGGCACAACACATCCAAGAAACATAAAACAACACTAACACTCCAACAAAAATAGTACTAAAAAAAAAATCAAATGTAAATAATATTTATTCCCCTTTTGAAAACAAAAAAAGGAAAGAAGGATAATTGAAATGGAAGAAGTCATATGAGAAATCTTAGAAATTGATCTTGAAAGAGATTGAACTATAATGGCAATAACAAAGTTATTGTTTATTAGATGAAAAAGAAAGATTCAAAAAATTTAAATTAAAGTACAACATAGAAAGAAAAAATAATCAAGGTCATGAAGCATTCTAGATAATTAGATAAGGAGAATTATTTCAAAAGAGATAAAATGAAAAATTAGATAATTTCAATTTTTAATATAAAACATAATTGAAAATTTGATTGATTTAAATTTGAAGATTGAAAGATAGAGGAAAGAACATTCTCAATTGGCGAAATTGTGCGTCTTTAGAAATATTTTTTGCACACTTTGTACATCTTTTTATATTTGGGCTAATTTTGTTCCTCTTTTCAATTTGTGAATCATTGCGCAATCTTTCGATTTTTATACTCATTATACATTTCTTTTGGATATCTCCCTTTTTTAAAATTGATATTTCCAAAATCAATAATCTAGAAAATCAAATTTCTCTAATTATTAATATAATTATATTGAAAAGAGAAATAAAAGTATTAAGACATCAAAATTGTAATAATAATATTGTGAATTATGTTTTCCTAAAAAGAACATAAGATTGATTGACTCAACTTGATCAAGTTATAAATTAACTTAAAATTTTTGAAAAATTAGATTTCATAATGAAATTAATTTTTATATTGTAGTTATATTTATAACACTTTTCAGATCAATTAATATAGGATTATCATATAGGCAAACTAATATTTGAAACAAAGAACAAAAATAACAAAACAAAACAATACATTTTTTTATTGATATCAATATAAAGATATAATATAATAAAGCACATCTCATATCAATACATAGATCTCAAGACAACATAACAAACAACAACAATATCAAAGATCTAAAATGAGATAAGTACACAAAGCATAAAAAACATTATAAAAATCAACGCAAAGGACTGGCAAAGACAACATCTAGAAGTACTTCTCACAATACACAAGAAGTACATCTAGAAATCTAAAGGTCCCTAGTCTGGAGGAGGCTGGTTGAAGATAGAAAAATAGCTATTCATCATAGCTACATTAGTGTTCATAGATTTGAACTGTCCTCAAATCCACCCCATGTCTTGTAGGTACTAAGCATACTACTAGTTTAGGTGAGTCTGAATTTAATCAAAGCACTGATCAAATTGACTCTCTAGTCGGTCAAAGCACTGGATCATCTCCTGAAATTTAGGTCCATGAGCAGGTGCAGGTGCTGGTGCTCCCCCTTCTCCCTCAGAATCGTCACTTACATTTCCATCTTTCCTAAAAAGTTCTCAAAATGAAGCATGGGTAAAGTAGATTGGTATTTCAAGTAGAGACTCAGGATGAATAAGATTGTACTTCTTTTCTTAAATATAGGTCACAAGATATCCTAAGGCAATATTCTTCTTCCTACTATGAGAGACATGTCTATATTCAAAAAGTTTGTGAATATAATCAAAAATAAGTTGGGCTTCATCTATTAGTTGTCCAGTTTTGATAAGATAAGTAATAGTGGATAGAAGAGGAGGAGTAATGTTAATATGGTCACCAGCTTTAGGAATTTTTGATGTTCTAAGGACATGCTGAATGACCTTTGCATTTTGGTTTAAGGTATAGACCCTAGGCAAATGACCTACTTGTTTAACCCCTCTAAGAACATTATTTATTTCATACTAGTCAAAATCAAATTTAGAAGTCATTGTGTGGGATCTAACTCCTTGTGTTCTTAAATGCAAAATGGTTCCCAAATCTTCCTTAGTGATTCTACCCTTTTCTTTAATACATAAGATCTTATCCTACTCTCATCAGAACCAAAAGACATGTTTGCTAGAAAATAGTGAAAGGTTTCTTTGTTGTAGGCATGAATCAAACTCAAGATAAAGGTAAAATGAGTGGTGGCAAAAAGAGGCATTACTTAAAAATGGATATCTTCTTGAAGTAAGATTCTAGAAGGAGTAATTTTTGCAGAAACAAACCTAAGGAAAGAATCCTCACTTGCTCTAGATAGAAAGTTTTCATCTTCACTCCTAGAGGATGATCCCTTAGTGACTCTACCACGCTTGCTAGAACTATCCATAACTGAGAAAGTAGGATTGAAAGGGGCTATTGAAGTGAATGAAAATGAAATCTAAAGCCATCCTATTTATAAAAAAATGACCATTCGTACGTACAAAAAGAGGTTCATACAGTATGATAGATGGTTCATCATTTATGAAAAAAATTTCATATATATGATCGAATACATTCAAAACAAATTGACTTTTCATAACCAAACAAGTTATGAAGCATCCTTTGTACAGGCTTTTTGACCAGACGATCGTACATATGAACAGATATTCTTTCGGGATGAACGGTTTGTAAAGATTGTTTTAAAGATGGTTAGGTCCATCCCCCATATTGAATGACATGTGGTTCGTACATACAAAATAAAATTTTGTATATATGATTAATCATAATAACTGATTTTGACTAGATAACCATCTAGGTGCTTACAGACGAATGAATACAAATCATCTAGGATGATATTAATATTGTACACTAAAATATGTATTGGAAAATAAAAAAAACTTTATGCAATCAGTCTAAAATAAAGATCGACATGCTAAAGAATTTCGTACGGGACGAAAATAATTTTGTAGAATACGAATAAAAAACTTATAAAATCCTCACGGTCATTCAGAAATAGGAATTTCAATTGTAAATAACATGTCCAACATAAATCAAAACAAGAAAATAGAAAAATAGAAACAAAATATAAAAACAAAATACAAACAATCAAAAACACAAAAGACACAAAGCAAAATATCAAGTTTATAGAAGATTTTTATTTAAGCATTAAGATCGATCACACCTAGCCTTGTTCTAAATGTGCTAAAAGTATCAAAAGCTAGTGGTTTTGTAAAAATGTCTACATGTTGATTTTAAGTTGAAACATGGTTCAATTCAATTTCTCCTTTGAATACATGATCCCTTATGAAATGATGCCTTATGTATATATATTTGGTTCTAAAAGGTTTAATATGATTTTTTTAAGTGCAAATGGCATTAGTGTTATCAAAATAAATTGGAATTGTGTCTATTATAAATCCTAAATCAATCAACTATTATTTCAACAAAAGAACTTGTGGCACACAACTTTTTAAGGTAATATATTCAGCTTCAATAGTAGATAGGGCTACAAAATTATATATTCTACTGGACATAGAAACTAAAGAATTTTACACAAATTGATAAGTTTTAGATGTACTCTTTCGATCAACACTACAACCTGCAAAGTCTAAAACTAAATATCTAATAATTTCAAATGAAGAGCTGTGCTTAGGATACCAAATTGCTAAGTTCTGAGTTCCCAAGAGATATCTCAAAATCTTCTTTATTGTTGTCAAATGTTATTCTTTTATATCTGATTGAAATCTATCACACAAACAAACACTAAATATTATATTGGGCATGCTAGCAGTCAAATAAAGCAAAGATCCAATAATATTTATAAATTTCTTTTGATCAATAGATTTTCTCTCTGGGTCCTTATCCAATTGAACTAAGAAACTTATAGGTGTACTAATAGGTTTAGCATTATCCATTTCATACTTCTTGAGGATGTCTTTAATATACTTTGGCTAACTAAGAAATATACCTTCCTCATTTTACTTAATGCTAAAACCTAGAAATTAATTTAAATCTCCCATTAGGTTTATTTCAAATTCACTACTAATTATTTTAGAAAAAATATCATAAAGATTTTTATTTGTGGATCCAAAGATGATACCATCAATATAAATTTGTACAATGAGAATGTCATCTCCTAGTTTCTTAAAAAAGAGACTGGTATCCACACTTCCTTTTTCAAAAGATCTCTATAGTAGGAAAGTGCTCAACCTCTCATACCATGCCCTAGGTGCCTCTTTCAATCCATATAATGCCTTTTTCAATTTAAAAACATGATTTGGGTATTTTGAAATTTTAAAACCTCGAGGTTGTTTAACATAAACATCGTCTTGAATCACCCTATTCAAAAAGACACTTTTTATATCTATTTAAAATAATTTAAATCCTTTAAAGCAAGTAAAGGCTAACAAAACCCTAATTGCTTCAAGTCTTACTACAGGGGTAAAAGTTATCTCAAAATCAGTTCCTTCAATTTAATTATACGCCTTAGCCACCAATCTAGCCTTATTTCTAACAAAAACTCCTGAGTCATTCATTTTATTTTTACATACCCACTTAGTTTCAACTGAAAGTTCATTAGGGATGTTAAGCCCTTAAGAACTAGCCCGAGGCTAACCAAGAGGGGGGGGGGGGGGAATTGGTATTTTAAAAATTCTTTAAGTGAAGCAAAAAAATCATAAACCAAAATCACCATAGAAATCAAAGTGTGGAAAAATAAATAAACACAGAATTCGTAGAAATAGATCATGGAGATTTATAGTGGTTCGGTCAACTGGACCTATGTCCACTCCCTAGAGGTGCCCTCCAGGTATTACACTACCAACGTGACTCTCCTTTTACTCCCACAGTAAGGCAGAGAAGACCTTACAAAACCTCCTTTCTGCCAACCCCGGTGAGGCAGAGAACCCAACTCCTTTTGCTTCCTCCTGAAGCAGGAATAGAACCTTGATCGATTGCTGAAGCTCAACTCTCTCAGCCCTTCCAAGGATAAGAGACTCTAGTGGAAGAAGAAGTGGAACAATGCTTGGAGCAACCCTTGTGAATCCCCCTCACAAGATCCCCCTTATAAAATCCTCTCTCCCTCTCTCTCTCCTCTAGGCTCTCTCAAGTCAAGACAGTAGCAAAAGATCTTACTAAGTGAAAAAACAAGATTTTTTAAATAGAATATCTCAAAATGAGATCATTAATGCTACTTGTTGACTTTATCATCCATGCCGATAGAAATATCATCCTGGTCGATTAGTACAAAATAAGCTCAAACAGTCAGGATAATTTGGGACGATCAGAAGAAAATTGGTTATATTGTCAAAGCCGATACCATATCATCCTGGACGATTAGTTCCAATCCAAGGAAAATCATCCTAAATATTTCCCTGAATAGATTCTGGCCGATGTCTATCATCCAGTCTATCGTCCTGGCCAATCCTGAGATCAGCCCGACTGATTTAATCGTATCAATCAGCCTTAATTGCTTTCCATAATTACCAGATTAATTTAAGGATAATTACGCTGCATCATTCAGGTCGATGCTACGATCATCCTAGATGATTTCCTAAAATAAAGAATACCTAAATTGACCATGGTGACTGATTATTTCTTAACTGAGCCTATCGTCCTAGCCAATATAGGGATCATCCAGGATGATCTGCTTAATGACGGCTGCCTTAATGAGATACCTTAATTAGGGTTTCTATTTTTAGTCTGATCGTCCTAGCCGATATGGACATCATCCTGGCCGATGTGCTCAAAATAGAAAATAATAGAAAAACCCTCAAGTGTGTGTATGCAGGGTTACTTAACATCAGGAACCACTTTTACAATTGATTCAAGAAAGGAAAAAATACAGACTTGACTCAACCTAAATCTATCTGATCTTGAGCTGGCTTGAGTTGCATTTGATCTTGTGGACCTAAAAAGTTAGTAGGCACGGCAGTCATAGGAAATCATGAATGTTTGCTATCATCAAAAGTCTTATCTATAAACTCAAATTTGCAACAATCTCCCCTTTTTTGATGATGGCAAGCACACCCAAAAAATTTCAAGCAGTTATGCCAGTTTAATAAAAATAGTGTGACAAAAAAATTACTTCACTAAGTTCCAGAATCAAATTACAAGATACGTAAAACTACTCCCTCTTTTGACATCACAAAAAGAAGGAAATAAAAAACATTAAAAAAAAGAAAATAACAAACTACGGAAAAATAAGCAAGGAAACAATTTTTTTTAAAATCAAGGCATGAACATGATATAGTCTTCCATGTGATTGATTTTAAAAATTTATAAGTAAATGAGTTAACAACATCAAAAATCCAAAAAATGGTAAAATATTCGATCATGTTAATCCTAAGCTCGGACTTCTTTTAGGGCAAAATCATCTTTTGAAATTAAAAGGTTAACTAAAAAAAATCAATTGGATAAAAAAAGAGATCCGATCAAGATTTGGTTTGAGAAAAACATCTTATAGAATAATGTATTAAAGTAGTTTGTTACAATCGCAAAATTTGAAATCAAGTCTTTGAAAATCTCAAGTGATACATGAAATCTTTTAAGTTTTAAGAGTTAGAGGAAAGGAAGTTAGCTTTCTTTTTGATGAGCTCATTTTATACCTCTTGTCCATTGAATGGCACACTTTGCGCAACTTTTGATTTTTGATACACTTTGTGTATTTTTTTTTCAATTTGGCGTCATTGCGCATCTTTTGTTTTTGGCATCATTGGCCACTTTTTTTTTCATTATTTTTGGAAGCTAGATTTTTTTCCAAAAACTCTTAAATATTATTAGTTGTGAGTATATCTTCAAGATATTAGAGAAGAAAAACTCACTCTCTAATATTGGGAAGAACAAACCACAAAATAAAATAAAAAATCATGTGAGAGATGCATTGACAGAATTACGAGAAATGTTGAAGTAACATAAAAACTTTGACTATTATAGTATAAGCTAGATTACTGTAGCAAGGTAGAAAAGATCTCATTAGCAAAATCTAGTTGTTAATTTGAGATAGACTTTTTGTTTAGAAAATAAAATTTCACCACCAAAATAGGTAAGAGAAAGAGACAATCAACAGTATTTTTACCCTTTAGTAGATTAAGAGACGTAAACCACTGAATACAAATTTTCAAAAAGATAAAAATAAGGCATACGATATCAATTCAGCAATGATTAAAAAAATTTAAGGCATACGAAAAATAAAGTACCAAAAAAAAAAAGATAACACAAAAAAATCTAACGAAAAATAAAGCGAAGTAATCAGCATATAATAAAAAAAGTAAAGATCAAGTTCATGCATTAATGTCAATCACACCCAATCTGGTCCTTATATAGCTGAAAAGTGTATAAGCCAGTAGTTTAGTAAATATGTAGCTAGTTGATTCTCAGTTGCCACATGTGTAACTCAAGTCTTTTCTTAGGTTTCACATGGTCTCTAATAAAAGTGATGCTAATGTCAATGTGCTTTAGTCCTTGAATGTTGGATAGATTCTTAGAAATGCAGATAACACTAGTGTTGTCATAAAAGAACTGGATGGCTGCCTACAGGTAATCTAAATCTAATACCTGCTATTGTTAACCAAGGATCTGGGCACACAACATCCTAAAAGCAATGTTTACACATTCTTCAGCAGTGGAAAGTGCAATAGAGGTTTTGCTTTCACTACTGACTAGAAGACTCAATGACTGTCCTATGAATTGATAAGTTCTAAAAGTGCTTTTTCTATCCACCTTACATCCTACAAAATCAGAATCAGAATATCCAATAATCTCAAAAGAAGTGTTGTGCCTGGGATACTAGATTCTGATGTTTTAGGCCCTAAAAGGTATCTAAGGAATTCTCTTAACTGCAACAGGTGGGATTCCTTAGGATCAGCTTGAAATCTAGCAGAAGATAAAATACTAAATAATTTATCGGTCGGCTAGCAATCAGATAAAGTAAAGATCCAATCATCCCTCTGTACTTCTTTTGATCAACTAATTTTCCATTTGGGTCTTTGTCCAACTGAATTTCTGAGGACATGGGAGTATTAATTGGCTTGGCTTTGTTCATTTCACACTTCTTCAAGATGTCCTTTATATATTTTGATTGATTTAGAAAGGTTTCATCATTCATTTGTTTTATACTAAACCCCAAAAAGTAGGACAACTCTCCCATCAAACTCATCTCAAACTACTTACTCATTATTTTAGAAAAATCATCACATAGCTTTTTATTAGAAGATCCAAAAAGTATATTATTGACCTAGATCTGAACAATGAGTAAATCATCTCCTACTTTCCTCAGGAATACGGCGGTGTCTACGCTCCCCTTAACAAACTCCCTTTTTAGTAAGAATGTGCTAAGCCTCTCATACCAAGCTCTAGGTTCCTGCTTTAATCCATATAAGGCCTTTTTTAATTTGAAAACATGATTTGAAAATTGGGAACTCTCAAAACCTAGGGGATGTTCTACAAAAACATCCTCTTTTATTTCCCCATTTAAAAAGGAACTCTTAACGTCCATTTGGAAAAGCTTAAATCCCTTATAATAGGAAAAGGCTAATAGAACTCTAATGGCTTCCAATCTAGCTACAGGGGCAAAAGTCTCCTCAAAATCTATCCCTTCTATTTGGTTATACCCCTTAGCCACTAATCTTACCTTATTCCTAACCACCACTCCATAATCATTCACCTTATTCCTATAGACCCACTTGGTTCCAACTACACTTTGTTCCTTAGGTCTTTCTATAATCTCCCAAACATCATTTCTAACAAATTGGTTCAACTCCTCCTACATGGATAAGATCCAAAACTCATTAGAAAGGGCTTAGTTTATGTTGGTGGGTTTAGTTATTGAGAAAAAGGCAGAGTGGTTAACTTCCTTCCCAAGTCCATGTCTAGTCCTAACTTCATCAGAAGGGTCTCCTAAAATTAGATCTTTAGGGTAACTCAAAGAGTATCTCCAATCTCTAGGCAAAGTGTATAAAGGTTCAACCCTTTCCTTTATATCTACATTTTCTACTCCTTGGGTAACCTCTCCTACTCCTTCAATGTTTTGGTGCTCTACCCTCTTCTCTAAATTTTCTACTCAAGTGGTAATCTCTCCAACATCATCATCATCCTAAACTCTAGGCTTTCTAGGATCAGACTCATCAAACACTACATGAGTAGTTTCTTCCACCACTAAAGTTCTCTTATTAAACACCCTAAAAGACTTCCCAACACTAGAATATCCTAAGAACACTCCTTTATCAGATTTTGGGTCAGATTTTTCTAAGTGAGACTTCCCATTGTTGTGAATGAAAACCTTACAACTAAAGACATGAATGTGAGAACGATTGGGTGATCTCATAGGGTGTCTTATCTAATTTGGCTCCAACATTCACCCTATTCAACACATAACAAGCTATATTAATCGCTTCAGCCCAAAAGTATTTTGGAAGTGAATACTCAGCAAGCATGGCTTTAGCGGCTTCCACTAAAATTCGGTTCTTCCTTTTAGCTATGCTGTTTTGATGAGGGGTCCTAGGAGCTGAGAAGTTATGGCAAATCCCCTTGTCCTCACAAAAATCTCTAAATCTCTCATTTTCAAACTCTCCCCCATGATCACTATGGATGGTCAAGATCTCACAACCTAGCTTTTTCTGAATCTAAGTAAAAAAGGCTCTAAACTCATCAAAAGACTCATTTTTGTGTGACAAAAATCTAAATCAAGTGAACCTCGAGTAGTCATCGACAATCACAAAACCATAGACTTTCCCTCCTAAGTTGGCAGTGCTAATGGGTCCAAAAAAATCCATGTGAAGGACTTCTATAGGTCTAGAGGTACTAATGTCCTTAATGGGGTGAAAAGTGGAATGGACTTACTTTCCTAATTGGCAGGCATCCCAAAGGTGGTCTTTTAAAATCTTAAGCTTGGGTACACCTCTAACAAAGTCTTTTTTCTGGGTTTCTAGTGAGAGAAAGTGATCCTGTTTGAATTTTTTCTTTCGCGGGTTTGGATCCGTCTTACGCGGGATCGGTTTTTCGGCAGTGATGGATGGGCGCCGACCATCTGATACAGGGGGAAGCAGTGGGTTGTTCTCTGTTAATGGATCTATTCTGGTAAAATCATTGGATGTTTGGCATTCGGCTGCGGAAATAATGAATGGGAAGGATGGCATTGGGGATTCTGGCGATCAAGATCTGGGTGGAGTTAGACGTTCATCGTCTTGGCGACATATTGGAAATCGTTCTACTAGTCAATTGATCATTAAGGATGGAGGCCTAGATGTTTCCAAGAAAGTTGCGTTTGTAAAAGGAAAAGGGAAGGATGTTGTTAATAACATCGCAAATGTTTAACCTGTTGTTTCAAACAAAACACTGGATGACAATTTTGTAGATTTGGCAGCGACTTCGTCGGAGCTGAACATTTATGTTAACAGGTTCAACAATTCAAATGCAATCTCCAGTTTAGGCCAACGGATAAATGCGAATGTTGATTTTTCTATTAACAGAAATGTTCATTTCCTACCGAGTCATGTATCTGGATGTTCGAATTTGGTGGACAAGGTAGATGATGTTTTGCCTGTTAAGGAGGTGATTGAGGTGAAAGAAAATCCTTGGAATCGGAAGCCCTATATCAGGTTGGATTTTGATGATAGAGATCAGATTTTTGGGGAAGATGGAAAGACTGTAAAATTGGTTGAAGTTAATGAGGTTGTAAATTCTCAAAAGCTCAAGAATTCATTGGTTATCAAAATATTTGGCAAGGAAATTCCTTCTCATGTGGTTGTGTGGGAAGTCAGGAGACAATGGAAGATGTTTGGGAAGTTTCACTTTACTACGTTGGGGAGGGGATGGTTTTTATGTTCCTTTGAATCAATGGAGATGATGGAAGGTGTACTATCGGGGGGATCGTGGTTTGTTAATGGTTCTATTGTAGGGATGGAGAAATGGTCCTTGGAGTTTTCTCCTCTATCTTTAAAAGGATTGACATCCCCCATCTGGATTAGAATGCCACACTTGCCATTACAATTCTGGGATGAGTGAATGTAACACGTATAGCTTCTACCATTGGTAAACCTTTAATGTTGGATGGGAACATGTTTCAGTGGGGGAAGAGAGAGTTTGTCAGGGTCTGTGTGAGGGTTAAGCTGGACCAATGTCTTCCCACAGGAACATGGGTAGAGAGTATCTATGGGAAATTCTTTCAAAAATTTGAGTATGAAAAAATTTTGACTCTTTGCTATGGATGTGGAATGGTGGGTCACCTCAAACAAGATTGTAGATTGAAGGCTAATGGGAATTCTGATGGTAATCTGAACTTGGATGTGTCCAGGGGAGATAGGGAGTTGGAAGAAATCCAGGAAGACAAGACTGATCATAGCTATGGTCCTTGGATCATGGTTAAGAAGAAAATCAAAAGGAATTATGGTTTTCAACAGGTTAAACCAATTGCTGGAAAGAAATATTGGGGGAAAAGGGATGGAATACATATTGATTTGATTGAGGAATCTAATCCAGATAAAGTTATCATTGACATGGTTGAAGACTGTGTTGCTGGTTCTCAGTTGGAGGAAGGAGAAATTATGTTTGAAATGGGAAAGAATTATGCTGGAAGGATTTCAGACGAGGTGGTTATCTCTGCTGAAGGGATTGCTGGAGTTTCTGAGGAGCCTTCTGTAGTTGGTAAGCTTCCAACTTTAGTTCATACTGCTCTTCCTGGTTGCTTAAACAGGTTTGCTGTTTTGAATGGGGTGGAGGATGATATGATAGAGAATGATGATGGTAATTTAGGCCCAGATGATCGAAGAAATGGGGATAATTCTGTATCTGGAAATTCCTTGTCAGCTTGAGGTATTAATGATAGTAAGAGAAATTTGGGAAATGGAAAGATTGAAACAGATGTTGGTTCCAGTGAAGAAGTGGTGAAAAGAAAACTAGCTAAAGAACTTAAAACGTTGGGTCCTATTAAAATTAAATAGAGAGGAAGAGGTGGGGAAGGTGGTTCAAAAAAGAGAGGCGGGGGCTTTTCCCCCAAACATCTTTAATGGAATCCATTGTTTTTTGGAATTGTAGAGGAGCCAATAAGAGAGAGGCTTTCCTCTACTTGAAGGAAATTGTGAGAGATTACAAAATATTCTTTGTTGGGTTACTTGAGACTAAAATTTCTTCTTTGGAGAAGGAATCTTTTGTTAGAATGATGGGGATCGGTTGGGATTTTTTTATCCTTCCTTCTGAAGGACGTTCTAGTGGTATTTTGATTTTATGGAAATCTGATCTAGCATCCTTTTATGTTTTGAAAACTTCTGAGCAGTGTGTGATTGCTGACCTTAATGTCTTTAATAAACGTGTCTGGATGATCTCTTCAGTTTATGCTAGTAAGGAGACGGTGAAGAGGAAGCTTCTTTGGGAGACTATTCAAGAGGCTTCCAATAGAGATATTCCTTCTATTGTGGGAGGGGATTTTAATTGTATTTTGTCACAAGAGGATAAAAAGGGTGGTAGAAGATTTAAAATTAACCAAGGCTCCTTGGACATGTTGAAATTCATGAATGAGAATGATTATCATGAAGTTGGTTTTGTGGGACCAAGATATACTTGGTGTAATAATAAGAGTGGTGGAGAGAGGATTTTGGAAAGACTTGATCGTTGTATTCTTAATACTTTGGCTTTAAATAAAATCTAGATCACTGTGGTTAAGCATTTTGCTAGAGTTGCTTCAGATCATTTCCCAATTCTTCTTAAAATGTTTGAGATGCAATGTAAAGGTAGAAGTAGTATGAAGTTTGAAGATACTTGGCTTTCCTTCAAAACTGCTGAGTATATTGTCTCTAGTAGATGGAGGAGACCTTTTTTGGGGGATGACATGGAGATTCTCAATAAAAAGTGCAAGAAGACTTTAAAAGACTTATTTTACTGGACTAAGGCAAGATTGAAGGATTTTTCCATAGAGAAAGACAAATTGAAAGTCAAAATTTTGGTGTTACAAGAGGAAGAATCTAAATTTGGGTGGTTGGAAGAGGACAAACTTTGGTTACTTAAAACCAAAGTTAAAGAATTAAACGTGGTTTTGAATAACCTTAATACTTGGTGGAGGCAAAGGGCTAAAGCTAAATGGATTAAGGATGGTGATGCTAATATAAAATTTTTCCATTCTTTTGCCAATTCTAGAAGGAATTTAAATTGGATTTCTCAAGTTAAAGATGCCAATGGGGTGCTGTCTGATGATCCAGGAATTATTGAGGAGGAATTCTTGAAATTTTTTCAGGTTAAGTAGAAATCCAGAAGCTGCAACTTCACGGACTGGCCAGAACAGGGCACTGCTTTGCTGAATAGTGATAAGGTTATGCTGAATAGGGAATTGAATGAATCTGAAATCTGTGAGGTTATTATGAATTTGGGGGGTAACAGAGCTCCAGGTTTCGATGGGATTTCCTACTCTTTCTTTAAGGCTTATTGGAAGATCATCAAAATGGATGTTGTAAAGGTTATTCAACAGTTTTTCCTATCTGGTATAATGAACAGGGAATGGAAGGACACTTTAGTAGTGTTGATTCCTAAGTCTTCTAATCCCAATACTCCATCTGCTTATCGTCCTATCAGTCTTTGTAATTCAATTTATAAAATTGATGCAAAAGTCTTGCTTAACAGGATGATGGTAATCATGCCCAGGATTATTTCTGATGAACAGGTTGCTTTTGTGAAGGGAATGTCTATATCTGATCATATTTTTCTAGCTCAGGAAGTTTTCTGCAAACTTAGGCTTTCCAAAGCCAAGAATGGATTCATGGCAATAAAGGTGGATATGGATCAAGCATACGATAGTATGTGTTGGGCTACCTTGGAAAGAATGTTGATTGAATTGGGGTTCCCTTCTAAGTTTGTTCATCTGGTAATGGATTGTATTATTAATCCAAGGTTTTCTATTGTGATTAATGGAACCAACTCTGAGTGGATTGAAGGGAAGAGTGGCTTTCGTCAAGGGTGTCCTCTGTCACCATTTTTGTTTATTCTCTGCTCTCAACTTCTTTCTAACGCTTTCCATAGTAGAGGCAATGAGGTGGGTATTAAATTGTCTACTAATGCTCAAAAGATTTCTCATCTCTTATTTGCAGATGATATTTTATTATTTTTGGAAGCCAAGAGGAATGTTATGAAGAAAGTTAGGAAGGTTTTTGAAGATTACTGTAAGTGGACTGGGCAATGTATAAATTACCATAAGTCTTCCTTGGTGTGTGGTAATTCGGTGGACAGAAGGAAGAGGATTCATATTTCCAGATTTATGGGTATAAAGCTTGTTGATGAATTTGAATATTTGGGCATTAAATTGGCATTGAGGCGCTTAAAGAAATCTGATTTTCAGTGCTTATTGGACAAATCCTGTAAAAAAATCAATGCTTGGAATAACAGGTTTGTCTCTTTGGCTGGTAGATTGGCGTTGATCAAGTCTGTTTTTCTCTCCCTTCCGGTATTTTCCATTTGTCATTCTCTTATTCCAGTGAGTATTTTATTGGAGTTTGATAAGATTTGTAGAGATTTCATTTGGAATAAAAATGATGGTAAGAAAGGTCTTCATTATATGGCTTGGAACAATGTTTGTAAACAAAAAAAGTATGGGGGTTGGGGTATTCAATCTGCTGTGGAAAGGAGGGATGCTATGAGAGCTAAATTTGCTTGGAAACTACTTGATAACTCCGAATCCTTTCTTAGAAAACAACTAAATGCTAAATATGGAGAGTGTTGGTGGAATTACAGATTGTATGGGAGGAGTTCTAGCACCTGGAAAATTCTAGTTTCAGGCTGGAAGGCTATCAGGGAAGTTGTTCGATGGAAGGTGGCTGATGGTTATAAAATTAGTGTGCTGAAGGATGTATGGATTATGGACAAATCTCTAGTTAAATGGCCTACATTTGTTGCTACAATTGAGGATGATGATGTTACCCTGGATGGTTTCATTACGGATGGTAATTGGAGATCCAAACTTGCGTAGGAAAACTGATAAGAGCAAAGTATCTTTGTTGGATGTGAGCTTGTTGATCTCAATATTGTATGGTTCCGATTTCTGTCCCTGTTTTTTTATCTGCTGACAGATTGGAACTGGCAATGAACGTTTAAAAAATATGACAGGGAAGTCCATCTCGTCTTTTATTATTGAGATGAATTAGGAATATTAAGATATAGCGGTCGAAGGATTTATTTCTTTCAACTGGATTTATAAATTGACCGGTCCTGAATGGCTAGGCTGGAGGGTGGTTCTTATGGAGGTTATTTTTTGAATGCTTTGGCCTAACTGCTGAATTCCTTTATGTAAAAGAAATATTGACGTGGATAAATACCTCTTTGTCCCAATGGAGTCTGTGAAGTGATTAGGAAGATTGTAAACAATATTACTATTTGCTTGTTTAGTAAAATTATGTAAGCGTGATGGATGGTTCTGAGAGGACTGGGGATTTCAATAATTCTATTTTTCAATGGGTGGATTGATTGCTGTAGGAATGGCTTAGTAAGGCAAGGATGATATAATGTGATGTTGATATAAACATGTATTTTTTACCTGTCTGGTTTGTTATTGGCACAGAAGGAACAAGGTAGGAAGCATGGGGACCAGGAGGGATAGCAATGGTGTTCATTGCATTCTTACTCTTGGTTTTATATGCCATGGTCATCTTCGGTATGGCTGTTTAATCGGGTAACTTGGGTTGTGTTAATCAGTCCAATGGGCTTGTACTCTTAATAAATGGCAACCTCCTCTCCCCGGTTCTCTGGTATATTAAAGATCAACATAGATGCATCTCTAAAAGGAAATTATGAAGCTGACATTGGAGGAATTTTTAGGGACTGCAAAGGTAAATTCTTACTTGCGTTTGGAAGGAAGAAGATTCATTGGGATATTACCCAACTGGAAATGGTGGTCATTAAAGAACTGGAAGATGTTCTAAAAGGCAGATTTTATGGAGTTGAAGGTATTATCGTTGAAGGTGATGATAAGAATGTCATGATATTCTTCATAAAGTGCACATTATACCGAAGAATATGGACAAGGGATCTATGATTGAGGATTCTTCTCTTCTTATAGAGGTAAATAATGTGATTTTTCATTGGGTTAATCGTGGTTGTAATAGACTAGCAGATTTTTGTGCTAGTCATGCTGTTTCTTCAGATTTTATTTGGGATTTGTTCTGTGAGAATGTTTTACCGTCTTCCTTTTGTAATATGGTAAAGGAAGAGTGTGTAGAAGTTCCTCACATTTAGTAGTTTGTTTTAGGCTTTGTTTTTCATTTTATGCAATTTTTGCATTCATCAAAAAAAAAAAAAAAAAAAATAAAAAAAAAAAAAAAAAAAAACAAAGTCTTTTTGGGTCACTTTCCTAAGGGTTTTCATATTGGCATGACATAATCTCTTGTACCACAACCATGAATCATCAACATCAATTTTAAGCAAAATGATTCAGCGCATTCAATGTTATTTGAATCAAGCATGTAAGCATTGTTGATCCGCTTTCCCTATAATTATTATTTAAGCTTATAATGCATGAATTTACCAAAAATTTTATGATGAAGCCCTTGTCGCAAAGCTGACTGACGCTAAGCAGGTTTTATTTTATTCCATCTACAAGCAAAATATTTTCAATTAAAAGGTACTTAGAATTACCAATTATATCTAAGACTACCACCTTCCTGGTGGTGTTGTCTCCAAGAGTAACCTTACCTCGTGTCCTGGTATCTAGCAAAATGAATTAATTACCATCGCCAGTCATATGTCAAGAGCATCCACTGTCCAGGTACCACATGTTCTCATGAGGCCTTTTGTGAGAGCACACCTGCAAAATTATCAAACGTCAGATTTAGGAACCCAAACATGTTTGGGTTCCTTCTTATAGAAAGTAGAATGCAATTCATGTGAGCTATGCTGTGAATCATGCAATTTGGGTCTCCAAACCCAACGTGCACTATGGTGAACGGTGCAAGTGTGTGTTATGTGTCCTAGCATGCCACATAAAAAACATCTAACTCCAGGAAAAGGATGCACTAATTTATTGCGATGCTTTTTATGCGATGCATGAAATTAAGATTTTTTATTGTCAAAGGTTTTTAAATTTTCTAATTTTTTATATTCTTTTTCTAACTCAAAATGGGAAAATTTTAAAGAATAATGAGAATCAGATAACTCAGTATGCTTTTTGTTTAATGCATCAAACTCATCAAGTAAAGCCATGTGATTTGAATCAATTGTTGTATGATCTTTGAGAAGAATTTCATGCTCTTTTTGTAAATTAAAAAATTCTAATTTCAAGCTAGCATGAGTTTTCTTAAGTTTCCTATATGATGCATGTATTTTTTCAGAAACTGTAAGGAGTTGCTCATAGGTTAGTTCACATACCTCTTCTTGGTCATCTTGATCAAGATGATCATCCGCCATTAAGCACAAGTTTGTTGTCTCTTCTTGAGATTCAGTTTCAGATGAATCAGATACAGAATCTGCCTAGAATGCCTTTTGGAATCTGTTCTTGTCCTTCATGAACTTGGGTTTCTCCTTACCCTTTTCTTTGCTTGGGTGAGACTTAAGTGTAGGGCAATCATCTTTAAAATGACATGGCTTCCTGCATTCAAAGCAAATCATATCATTAGAACCCTTAAAATTTTTGTTTCCCTTACATTTGTTCCACTTTTCATGGTTCTTTTGCTTCTTCCTTAGAAAGCTTTTGAATTGCCTTGTGATTAAAGCAACATCATTGCTTTCAGACCTAGAAGAATCAAAGTCCGTGTCATTGTCCTTTAATGCCATAATTTTCTCCTTTCTTTTCTCACCTGTATCAAGATTTCATTTATTCACCCCTTGCTCATAAGCAATGAGTGAGCAAAGTAAGTTATCAATCCTATAAGAATTCAAATCTTTAAATTCAATAATTGCAGTGCTTTAAGCATCAAAAGATGAAGGTAAGCATTCAAAACTTTATTCACCTTTTCATAATTAATGAGTTCTCTTCCTAAGGCATGCAAAGAAATAACAATCTAAGTAAACCTTGTATATATTTTAGCAATCGATTTAGATGGTTTCATACGAAAAAGTTTGTAATCATGCAAAAGATTGTTCAATCGAGATTGCTTAACTTCATTTGTGCCTTCATAGGTGATACACAATTTATCCCAAATTTCTTTACCAGTAGAGCAAGTGGAAACATGCATGTAATCTTCAGATTTTAAAGCACAAAAAATATAGTTCAAACATTTTGCATTAAGTTGCACAAGATCTCTTTCATCAAAAGTCCATTCAGTAAATGGTACTTCAATTTTAATTCTATTAAGTTCACGAGAAGGTGGAGAATACCCTTCCTTAACAAGCATCCACATGTGATAATCAATTGATTGTAAAAAGGTAGACATACGAGTTTTCTAAAAATCAAAAGGAAGATTGTCAAACAAAGGTGGCCGTGTAATAAAATTTCCTTCCGTTGTATTACAATTACAGTTGTTAGACGAGGATCAAAATTCAAAAAGTTTTTAAACTTAGATTTTATGAATCCCGCTCTGATACCACTTAAAAGTTTATTAGGGATGTTAAGCCCTTAAGAACTAGCCCGAGACTAACCAAGAGGGGGTCATGAATTGGAATTTTAAAAATTCTTTAAGCAAAGCACAACAATCATAAACCAAAATCACCACATAAATCAAAGTGCAAAAAAATAAATAAACGTGGAAGCAATAAAAATAGATCACAGAGATTTATAGTGGTTCAGTTAACTCAGCCTACATCCACTCTCTGGAGGCGCCCTCCAGGTATTGCACTACAAACATGACTCTCCTTTTGCTCCTACAGCAAGGCAGAGAAGCCCTTACAAAACCTCATTTCCGACAACCCCGATGAGGCAGAGAACCCAACTCTTTTTGCTTCCTCCTGAAGCAGGCAGAGAACCTTGATCGGTTGCTGAAGCTCACCTCTCTCAGCCCTTCCAAGGACAAGAGACTCTAGTGGAAGAAGAAGTGGAATAATGCTTGGAGCAACCCTTGTGAATCCCCCTCACAAAATCCTCTCTCTCTCTCTCTCTCTCTCCTCCAGGCTCTCTCAGGTCAAGACAGTAGCAAAAGGTCTTACTACGTGAATAACAAGAGTTATTAAATAGAAGATCATAAAATGAGCTCATAAATGCAACTTGCCGACTTTATTATCCAGGCCGATAGAAATATCATCTTGGCCAATAAGTACAAAATAAGCTCAAATAGTCGAGATGATATGGGACAATCAGAAGAAAATTGGTTACTTCGTCCAGACTGATACCATATTGTCCTGGATGATTAGTTCAAATTCGAGGAAAATCATCCTAAACATCGCCCTGAATAGATTCTGGCTGATGTTAATCGTCCATTAGTCCATCATCCTGGCTGATCCTGAGATCAGCCCTACCGATGTGATCGTATCAATCAACCTTAATTTCTTTCTATAATTACCATATTAATTTAGGCATAATTATGCTGCATCATCTAGGCTGATTATGCGATCGTCCTGCACGGTTTCCTAAAATAAAGAATACCTAAATTTATCATGGTAGCTAATTCTTTCTTCACTGAGCATATCGTCATGGCTGATATAGGGATAGTCCAGGATGATCTGCTTAATGACGGTTTCCTTAATGAGATGCCTTAATTAGGGTTTTTATTTTTAATTTGATCGTCCTGGTCGATATAGCCATTGTCCAGGCTGATGTTCTCAAAACAAAAAATAATAGAAAACCCTCAAGTGTGTGTGTGTGTGTGTGTAAGGTTACTTAGCATCAGGAACCACTTTTATAATTGACTCAAAAAAGGAAAAAATATAGACTTGACTCAACCTAAATCTACCCGATCTTGAGATGGCTTGAGTTGCATTCGATCTTGTGGACCTAAAAAGTTAGTAGGCAAGGAAGTTGTAGGAAATCCTGAATGTTTGCTATCATCAAAAGTCTAATCCATGAACTCAGATTTGCAACATCAACTACACTTTGATCCTTTGGCCTTATAATTAATCTAAACTTCATTTCGTACAAATTGATTTAATTCTTCTTGCATTGCCAAAATTTAATATTCATCTAAAAGTGCTTGATTTACATTTGTGAGTTCTATTATTGAAATAAAGGTAGAATGATTGACTTCTTTGCTTAGTCCAAGCCTAGTCCTAACACCCTCACTAGGTTCACCTAAAATCAATTCCTTAGGGTGGTTTTTAGAAAATTTTAAATCTCTAGGTAATGGCTTTTCTTTCTCCATATTATCTTCTAACTCAATATTCTTAATCTTCTGGGAGTTATTTTCTATTTCATGCTCTTCCAAATTTGGCTCTTCCAAAAATCCATATTCATTAAATATAATATGTGTGGTCTCTTCAACTATCAAAGTTCTTTTGTTAAATACTCTATAAAATTTTCTAACACTAGAGTATCCAAAAAAAATTCCTTCATCTGATATTGGATCAAATTTTCCTAAGATAGATTTTCCATTATTATGTATGAACACCTTAAATCCAAAACAAGCAAATGTGACAAATTAGGTGTTCTCCCCTTAAGAAGCTTATAGTGTGTTTAGTTTAATTTCGATCTAATGTTCACCCTATTCAGAACATAACATGCAGTGCTAACCGCTTCAGCCTAAAAATATTTTGAAAGTGAATATTTTTCCAACATGGCTCGAGCGGCTTCAATTAATATTCTATTCTTTCTTTTGACTACCCCATTCTTATGTGTAGAAAAATTATGACCAATTCCTTTTTCTTTACAAAATTCCTCAAATTTTTCATTTTTAAATTCTCCCATATGATCACTTTGAATAATTAAAATCTAACTTCCTAATTTACTCTGAATCCAAGTCAAAAAATATCTAAACTCCTTAAATGATTCACTCTTATGATATAAGAATTTAACTCATGTGAAACTAGAAAAATTATCAATAATCACAAAATCGTATACCTTCCTTCCTAGACTAACAGTGCCAACCGGTCCAAAAAGATCCGTCTAACATGAAATAACTTGTTAAGAAGAAGCCTTATATAAAAAAAATAACTTGTAGTAAATAAAATGCGAAAATTTAAATGAAACAAAGATTTATAGTTGTTCCGTCTAACATGACCTACATCCACTCCCTAAAGACTCACTCTTCAGGTATTGCACTATTACCAAAAATGTATCTCCTTTTTCCCCCACAGTAAGGTGAAGAAGCCTTTACAAATCCTCTCTTTCACCAATCCTCAGTGTGGCAGAGAACCGTCGTCCTTTCACACTCTCTAAGTGATGACAAAGAACTGTCATCTGTTCACACTCTCTAAATGTTGGCAGAGAACCGTCGTCTAATCAAATTCTCCAATTGTCGGCAGAGAACCATCATCTATTCACTCTCTTCAAGTGTCAGTAGAGAACCAAATCTTCTTCAAAGTTCTTCTCATGAGCAATTTTTTAAGACAAGAGTGAAAAATACAAATCACACAGAGATCCTTACCTTTGAGTAACCTTGTGAATCCTTCACACTTCACTTGCAAAAAATCTCTCTCAAAGACTCTCTCACACTCTCTCTTTTAATTTTCCTTGCAAAATCATGAAAAGAAGACTTTTTCACATCATTTTTAACGGACCTTTTATACTGAAGATACAAAAAATTGTCTATAAATTTGAAAATTTCAAATTTGAACATACACGATCGTATAGCACGATTATATTTCAAACATACAAACAGTCCAAAAACTGTTACGTACGAACCTGTTATGAATCAGTATAAAAACATTTCGTACATGATCATCATCTTGGATGAACTATGTTTGTCCAGTACAAAAAGTTAGAAAATTTTTCACCTTCATCTGGATTACATACAATGATGACATCATCCGGTACGACCAATTATAAAAAATATCAAGTTCATAGGGACAAAAAGTAGGGATGAAAATGGACCTCACCATTTCATACTCTGGAAGGCATGCACAAAATGTGTTCATACATTACGATCCATATTTAGAAAAATTCTTTTTACACGACTAGGAACCCATCCATTTCATACTCTGGAAGGAATGTACGAATTGCATTCGTACAGTACGATCCATGTTCGTACAGTATAATCCATACCTAGAAAAATTCTTTTTATGCAACCAGGAACCCGTCCATTTTATACTCTGGAAAGTATGTACGAACTGTGTTCATACAGTACGATCCATACATAGAAAAATTTTCATTTTTATTCATTTGACTGCTCACCAGGAAAAATAACTGAATAAATCATCCCATATGAAGTGTATCTGTATATTACAATTAGTTTAAAAAATATAAATTTTAATCTCTCCCCCCATATGTGTGTGCACAGCTACTCAATTACAATCACACTCTCAAACTCAATAAAATGAAAAATTACAGACTTCATTTATAATAGTCTCTAAACAGATCTAATTTGAAGTCTTCAATAATCTTGAGTATGATTTCTCTAAAATGTTAGTACACACAAACAACAAACCAACGCATCAAAAATATATTAGGAGAAATAATAATTAAAATAATAATATTTAGAATCCTCAAAAAATAAACATGTTACAAGAATATCAATAATGAAGAACTAAGTTGCAACAAGATATTATTCCCTTGAATAAATTAAGCCTTGGCCAACTTCTTGACTTCAAAAATGACTTATTGTTCGATCAATAAATACATGCATCTAGGAGCTTACTTGACTGGAATGACATCGTGCTAGATTCCAAGTTTATAGACTATTACATCATCAGACAAACAAGGCATTTTGTCATATATCTAGTTGAAACAATTCTTAAACTTAAAAAGAAGTTGAATCAGATTCCTAGACTCATCCTCAGTCAACAATAAACTGATGAAGGTGTGGCTAGGGTCATCCTCTATTTTAAGGTTGATTCTTTAGGTTTATCAACTGTTAATTTAATTTCTTCTTTGAATTTAGGGGTTACATCTCAAACCTAAAGTTCATCAGAATCATCTAAAGTCTCCAAAGAAAGTCAATTGAGTGAATTGATGACTTTAGTAGGGACATTTTTGGATTCAAGATGACTAGTTATTATCAAAAAGAATTCATCGTTGTCGAATAAACTAATGGTACCAAAGTTGATACCACTTTTCCAATTTTTATTAAATTTTAAATTCTAAATATTATTGTGGTATCTAGCTTGAACCTTAGTCCATCGATTCTGAGTTAGACCTTTAAAGATAAGAGTTTTAAAACCAATAAGAAAGTAGCCAAAATGAAATACTATTAATTCATTAAAATCTACCTCCTCAAGGGTTACATCATTTTCATTTCTTAAGGAGGAAGAGCGAGGGAAGAACTTTTGAACTTTCTTTATTTCTTGATCTAAGATAGGGGCACCCTTAATTACAAACCCTGATACCTGTTAGTAGATAGTGGGGTTAAGGTTAAGGATTTAGCTACCATATTAAGCTTTTTTAGTAGACTCAATTCAGGCTTGTCACTTTGAATTTTTGAATTGGTACCCTTATGGTCACTATCTGATTCTAAGGTGAGATCAAACTTCAGAGAAGAATTTATTTTCTATAGTCAAAAGCAATTATAGCACCCCTCTTATTTGATTCTTTAATAGAACTTGATTCAAGTTCAATGTAGATCAGGAATTTCTCTTTTCAACTAAGGCGGCCTACACCATATGCTCTTTGTGCCATCCTCCCACCTCTTTTGAGGTAAATTATTTGGAGGCCTAAGGACCATGTGCTCAACATCATGCTTGTTACTAGAATTTCCCATTTTTTATTATTGACTTTTTTTTTTATATTTTTGAATTGCTTTTGAGCTTTGACTTTCTACTTTCTCCTCTTTAAAATTTTGTTACAAATCTATTTTCATGGCTTATGTTTTGATGATTGATAAACACTATTTCTCTTGGACTGCTTGTTGCTTCTAACTTTTCAGGAATCGAAGATCGGACGAACAAGACAAAGCCAGTTCAGGATTACGTAGGTTTAGGGTTGAGTCAGTCTGTACTTTTATTTTTCACTTTTTGAGTCTACTTGTAATGGTCAAAGAGACTGATGCTAAGTAACCCTACACACACACACTTGAGAGACTTAGAATTTCTATTTTTACTTATATCGGCCAGGACGATCTTTTTATCGGCCTGGACGATCAGGCTTAAAACAGAAAGTCTAAATAAGGATTCTTAATTAAGGCAGCCGTTATTAACATATCGGCCTGGACGATACGTGTATCGTCCAGGACGATATGCTCAAAATAGAAAGAAGTTTCCGCCATAGACAATTAAGGTATACTGTATTTTTAAATTATCGGCCAGGATAATTCGTGATCGGCCTGGATGATAGTCACAAATTATGCCTTAATTGATCAGGAAATCAAGGGAGTAATTAAGGATGATTAATACAATCATATCTTCCTGGACGATCACAGGATTGGCCAGGACGATCCAGTCAAAAAACTTAAGTTACTTCAGGACGATAAATATAGGCCAGCTAAAAAACAGGGCGATGCTTAGGACGATTTGCCTCTGATTTGAACTGATCGTATTTTAAAAGTTCTTTAAACAAAGAATAAAAAATCATAAAACCAAATCATGCCACAAAAAAATAAATGCGAATTAAAAGTGACGAAAGCAAGAAAATAAGAAAGCATACAAAATTGTACGCAGTGGTTCCGTGTCACACTCGACCTACGTCCACTCCTTGAGAGTCACCTCCAAAGTATTTGACTACAAAATCTGACTTCTCCTTAAGCCCCCACGGCTAGGTGGAGAAGCGCCTCATAAGAACCTCCTTTTGGCACCCTGGCAAGCAGAGAAACCTAACCTCCTTTTGCTTCCTCCTGAAGCTGAAGAGAACCACACACCAAAGGCTAACTCCTTACCTCTAGCCGACCCCCACGGACCAGAGAAGACTCTAGATGAAGAAACAAGCAGACTGATCCTTGAAAGAACCCCTGATGAATCCCCTCACAAGCTCGACCCGTCAAAGATCCCTCTCTCTCTCCCTCTCTCTCTTTCTCTCCTCAAGTTCTTCTCAGTCAACGTAGGCAGCCAAAGGTCTTCCAAAACATGTGAACATGAGCTCTTAAATAGAAGAGCTTCAAAGGAGCTCATTAATTGCAAGTTGCCGACATTATCAGTCCAAGGCATATTGTATCATCGGCCTGGCCGATCAGATATAAACCTGAAGATCGCGAGCATACGCCCATGATGCAAGACTAGACGCATTGAAATTGTCTTGATCCGTCCAGGGCCGAACGCACGATCGCTCTGCGCGATCAAGTTAAAGTCATGGAAAATCTCCTCAGAATTAAGCCCTGGATACGAGAGCTGGCAGATTTTATCAATCCTGAAAGTAACTTAAGTTTTATTTTTACTGTGATCGTCCTGGCCATCCAGTGCGATCGTCCAGACGAGTATGATGTATAATCATCCTAATTCTCCCTGATGATTTCCTTGATCAGATTTAAGCATAATGTTGGACATACTCCAGGCCGACACGAATTATCCTGAGCCGATAATTAAATAAATACAGTAAACCTTAATTTCTATCCGGAGCAACTTCTGTTCTATTTTTGAGCATATCATCCTGGACGATACGATATCGTTCACATTATCGGCATTGCCTTAATTAAGATCCTTATGATAGACTTTCTGATTTTAAAGCCCTGATCGTCCAGAGCCGATAAAAAGATGTCCTGGCCGATATAGAGTAAGAAAATAAAATCTAAGTCTCTCAATGTGTGTTGTAGGTTACTTAGCATCAGTCTCTTATGACCATGTACACAGAGACTCAAAAATGAAAAAAAAAAGTACACAGACTGACTCAACCTAAAAACCTAACATAACCAACTGGCTTTGTCTTGTTCGTCGATCTCTCGATTCCTGAAAAGTTAGAAGCAACAAGCAGTCCAAGAAGAGAAATAGTTGTTTGTTCAATCATCAAAACATACGCCAGAAAACTAAGATTTGTAATAATCTCCTCCTTTTTATGATGATGGCAAAACACAAGTAGCGAAATATATCAAAAAGTCCATAGAATTCAAAGTTATCAAACCAAAAACTTTTCCTACCACACCTAACTCCCCCTTTAGTCATCACAAAAAGAGGCCAGAAAAAAAACAAAAACAAACAAAGGACTAAAAAGCAAGACTACAAAAAAAATAGGAACAAACATAGAATTCACAGACTAAAAGGAATGAAGGATCCTGATCATCTTGATGGAGGTTGGTGGAGGTGGGCTGCTGAAAGTAACGCTGGCAAGCTGGTCAAACTGAGCACTTGAAAACCAGAGCGATGTCCTGTCATGCGCTGCTAGGTGGTGGAGTAAGGAAACTGTACAAAATTGGGCTAAATCCTCAGTGCGGTGCTGCTCGTATCGGGCAAATGGTCCTCAGAGTGTTGCTGTCCGTGCAGCAATGTAAGGCGTCAAAGCGGTGGTCTCAGCCATCGAATCCAAACCTCTCAATCCAACTGATCAACCGGTGAGTGACTAGTTGAGAGGAACAGGGTCAGGAAAGAGCGGAGCGGGAGCCTCCTCCTCTCCAGCCCCCGAGGTTCCTCAGGCGTGGAAGACGAGTATTGTGAAGGGTTACTGAAGGAACTGCTTTGAGTAGAAGGGAGTTGGACAGGTTTGTGGAATAGGATACTGAAGTTGGTATTTGTTTCAAGGACACTAAGGGCTATATATGTCCTAAGGCTAGATTGGGTTTCCTCTGTGACCTGGATCAAGGATTGTGGTTAGTGAATCCCAATTGAATCGAAAGAGATTAGGTCCGCAGTATTAACATTCTCTCAGAGCCATGATGTATAAAGAGTGAGGCGAAATGTAGAGTGGTGATGTGGATCTCGGTCCAGGACTTTTAGAAATTATGGAGGTACGAAGCACATGTTGGATCTGACTAGCATCTTGACTAAAGGCTAGTCTCTCCAACATGGTAAAGGGCATGGTTCTGCGAAGGAGAGTGATTCGCCGTGAGGGACCAGTCACAGATGCCGGATCTGAGCGATTAAGTGCAAGCTTATCCCCGGTGGTGCGATAGGCTGTTAAAAGATCAACACAATCCTGATATGTGATTTATCGACAGGGCGTCGATTCACTAGGAGGTTCAAGGCTTGTGAAGAGAGGTGTTAATGCAAAGGTTTGGAAAAACTCTCGAGAACCGATATTGAAAGGGAAAGCAAGAGATAAGAATGACAGAAGAGAGGTGTCAGAGCGCGAAAAAGAATCCATTACCGGGAATGATGAGATGTGGGCAGGATTGATGATTTGGAGACAGTTATCCCACACTCTTGTAAACGATGTAGCACGGCTTCATCTTCTGCTTCCCTAAACGAGGGTCAATCCTAGCCCTCGAAGAACTCTCAGAAGTTTTCGCGACACGTATTCCCACTAAGCCATGAAGGAGTATAGCAAGAAAAAACACACTGATGAAGAAAGACGGGTGGAAAGGTGAAGAAATCCATGCAGGAACGCCAGAATTTAAAGAACGGGCCATATCGTCTGGCCGATCATCAGAATGTCCAGCTGATATGGCCTCCAATAATTACGTACAGCCGATTGGTCCAAAAAGGCGGTTGGCATCGTCCGGGCCGATCAGATATCGGCCCAGGCCGGATTAGACACAGGCCGATCAGGCCCGAGAGTCAATCCAGACGATGTTGAAAAAGCATGCTCGTCCGGGTCGGTTAGGTGTATCGTCCAGGAACGAGCATCAATAATTGATTCGTACCGGCTGAAGTTAAAACATTTTAACATTCTTCCCACGTATATCGCCAAGAAGAAACAGGGAATCGGCCCAGGACGATGATCCAAATAATGGATTCGTCCGGCGGCCGAATTTTAAAGATTCAAAACATGCTGGACACGTGGATCGTCCAGGACGATCCAGATGTATCGGCCAGGACGATGGCACATTACGAATTACATCGGCCAGACGAAATATTCTAGTCGGAACTAGGACTATCATCATGATTGTAACAGAGACTCGATCAAATCTCCAGGAGATAATAGATTGTCCAGGACGATGATCATACAGCACAGCATAGAAAAGGGCAGCAGAATGGGATTTTGAGAGAACTTTGCCCTATCATCCAGGACAATAAAAATATCGGGCCAGGATGATGGTGGACTAATTAATTGAAATCAAGGAAAGATGCTGATGATCCAAGGCCCTCAAAAATAAAACAACAGAAAAATAGTCCAAAAAGCACAGTAAAAGAAAAGCAAAAAACACAAGCGAAAATCCAAATCACGAAATATTTTTGGATTTAATTTTTCTAATTTTTTGTTGTTTTATGGAGGCATCATATGAGAATTTCAAAAAAGTTAAACTTTTAAAGTTCCAAGAGATCAAGGAGTTTAACAAAATCCCAATCAGAAGAAGATAGGAACATCTGATTTCTGTTAACCCTAGATCCGCAAAGCCTTCAAGGCGTACAAAATTCTTTGGAAATAGAGATACATACTCAAATAACTAAAATAGGATAAGAAATCCATCAAGACTTGTTTAACAAAGAAACATATCTAAAT
>NW_021318987.1:816073-845236 GCF_001605985.2 Dendrobium catenatum | reverse complement strand
TACCAATTCACCCCCCCTCTTGGTTAGCTTGGGCAAGTTCTATAGGGCTTAACATCCCTAACAAACTTTCAAATTTAACTCTACCTTAGGACAAGCAGTGGACCCTTTAGGTATGTAATACACCACATCATTATAGATCCCGATCTCATGAATAGAGAATGGTTATAGATCACCCTTAATTTTAAACTCAATGCTATATCTTTGATACTTAATGTATTATTGTAGGGTAGAAGGAACCATCCTATACTCATGGATCCAGGGCCTACCTAGGAGGTCATTTAAGGATGTTAATGAATTAATTACATAAAATTTTGCTTTAGTTTTTAACTCTACTATCTCTAGAAGGAGGGTAATTGAACCTAAAGCTTTCTTTCCCTTTTTGTTAAACCTGCGAAGAACCAACTTATCAGTTGAGAGCTTACTAGTATCAGGTCTAAGGTATGCGAGAGTCTTTATATTCTTCACATTGACTAATGTACCCAGATCAATGAGAACTCTATTTAACTTGAAATTGCCAGCATATACAGTGATGTAAAGTGGATGATTGTGATCGGTAGCTCCTAGGAGTAAAACTTTGTCTGAGAAGATAACCCCTGGGATTTCCTTAAAGTAAAAAGCTTCTACTTTAGAAGTTGAAGCTAACTAAGCTAAGCAAATCTCTAGATCAAGAAGTGCTTTAATTAGAGTCTCCTTCATCTCTTTTAAGAGGATGAGGGCATCTTAGATGCTCAACTTAGTATTTCACTTCCTAAAATGAGCTAAGACATTGTAATCAACACTTGGAGCATTAACATCATGACCCAGTGGATTTAAAGAAGACGTTGATTTTTGAGTAGGGATTTGAATTGGATCATTGGAGGCACCTTGCTTGCTTTTTCTTAGGGAGGAATCCTAGGGGGTAAAACCTTGACACCATGCATTTATACTTGCACAATCTCATCAAAAGGAAAAACTATAAAAAAGTTTATGCTGCCTTAGGTGATTGATGGTCATTTTCTGAGTGGGAGTCTGAATCTGAAAAGTCTATCACAATGGGACTCCCCTGAAGGTTAATTTGAGGGGTATCACCATCTAATGAGACATCAGATTTGTTTCTCCCTTGATGGGTCAAATCTGGAGCAGAGTTTTTTTATTATTTTTAATATAAGAGCCACTTTGAATTACATTCTCAATATTAATCATCAAAATTTGAGTAGAAAGATCATTTAATTTATTTTTGATCCTTTGCCTTTGTTGGGGGAAACTAAAAGTTAGATAACGTTAATGGGGATAATGGATTTTAGCCACCATCTACCACTTATACACATCTCTCATCATAAGATTTTCTTTTTACAAAAGTATTACTCTTTTCATTTTTAATGATAATAGTAGTTCCTACAACTATTTGAGAGGAAACTATCCCAATGTCCTCCTACGATGCCTCCAGGTTAACCTGCTAGACCGGGCCTTAGGCTCTCATCAGAAACTGATGAGAAATATGAAAAGATTTATTAACCAACTTTTTAAATGCCCGGGATAGTTCTATATCCCAACCATCTTCAATGGATAAAGAAGGATTATAATTTTTACTTGCAATGGATTTAACAGACCCCTGATTCAGATCGACTAAGTACTCCTTAGGAATTATGATGCTATCTTAATGAAAGTTCTTCTCAAGCCAGTCCTTAAAGACTATGCAATCTTTGATTATGTGGCCCAACAAGTGATGGTAGGGGCAAAAGGTTATATCATCCTTTTTATTTTCCTCTTCCGACTTCTTAGCCTCCGGCAATAAAATATTTGGCTTCTTTTGAAGGCTCTTAAATATTTTTCTCACCAACTCCCTTTTAAATGGATCAGCTGAGCCAATCTCTCATTAAAAGTGATCAACTAAGACTCCTTAATATATTGTGTTGTTACCTGGAAAGGTTGTTGTTTCTGGACTGGTTGAGGTGGTGGAGAATTGTTAGATTGGGAGCTAGCTGGTTTCTTCCTTTTATTAACCACTAAACTATAGTTTCCCTTTTTGATAAAGACTTCAGTGGCTTACTATCTTATTCTCCTCAGATGAATCCTTCAGGAATGGCATTCTAGAATCCTCTTCCTACATATTACTAGATTTATTGAGAAGTTTTTCAATGGTTTTGATTGTAAACCCCTTTAGCAGAAAGATAATAGGCCCGTAGATATTCTTTTGAATAATTTCTACTACATGTTGGTTCTATAACTGGGGTTCACATTTCATAGAGAGGTTTCACCACCTCAAGATGTATACAACCAAAGACTTAACCATCAATGATGAGATCATCAATAGTTACATGCCGCTGAGCTCCTAAGAATCTCTTTAAGAATATACCCTCAAGCTATATGAAATTTCTCACTGAATTATTCAATAAATCTTCAAACCACTTAAAAGTAATATTAGATAGACTACTCATAAACTGGTGAAAAAGTATAGCATCTAACCCTCATGTGTTGCAACAGCTCACTTAAAAGTGGACCAGATATTATCTTGGGTTTTCTAAACCACTGAAAACTTTAAATAAAGGTGTCATGAAGCCCTTCGAATATGGAACTAGATCATATTCCTTGAGGTATGGCTACCCTTTTAAATAGATATAGTCCCTTGAGAAGTGTGTATGGCCTCCCTTACCTGAGTCTCAATCATCTGATGAATGTCCTTGTCTGCTGGAGAAATTAGGGAAGTAACCTCTAGAATCACGGGGCTTGAATCTGCCTTGTTTCTGTGCTTACCTACTATGTGTATAATAGGCTACAACTACTTGAATTTAGTTTGTTCTTCCTTAATCAACTGATTATGCATTTGTTCAACTCTTAAAATATTCTCCTAAACTTTATTTTCTAAACTCTTGATATACTCATCCTTTCCTCATCTTAATGTAAATGTCTGAGTCTAAGTCAACTACTGGTGATTCCTCATCTTTCCTGGACTGGTGTTATGAAGGTTCAACATTCTAGCTGATGCTCAAGTCTCAACCATGCATATTTTTCTAGCTAAATCCTCCTCCATCATCAAATCATCAGTGTTGAGATTAAAATCTTTGATATCTTTCTTCTTAAGAATGTCTCGGATTTCTTGAACTACCTCATCAACTAGTCTACCATCAATTAACTTATTATCAATGGGTAATACCACTTATCCTCTAGCATTTAATCAATTTCTTTCTAATTCAACTGAGAAAGAATGGTCTGGATCATTAAATCATCTATAGAAGGCTCTACTACCAAATGATCTAACATTTCTTCATCAAGATTTGAAATTTCTCCTCCCCTCAGATTATCCTAGGATCGGTAGTCACAAGGGTGGAATCTTCAATAGGTGGAGGTACATCCACTATAATTGGTGATAGAGGAATTTGAAGAGTCCAAACTCCAATAACAAAAGGGGTAGAGTCCTCGCTTCCCTGAACAGCGAGCCAGGGGACATCAACTGGTGGTATTTCAAAATCATCTTTAATCTATATCCCTATAGATATACTTAACTTAACTAGTATATACTACTCCTCTAGAGACACAGGTCTCTTGCCCTTAATATTAGTTGGTTTCAACTCTTCAACAATCTCTTTTAACTTGGCAATTATAGGGTCAACTTAGCCAACTTTGAAGGAGGGATCAATGATCTACCGTTGAAAGGTTGACCCTTGCAAGATCCAGTTAAAACTATCTCCTTCTCCATTATAGATGAGAGGCGAGGTACCTAATGAAATATATCTACTAATAAAAATGTGGCAGGCTACTTAACAAATTACTTATTTATCCTCACTGGTTGAGGAGTCAGGTTCCTTGCTTCAAACTTTTTTTCTTTTAACACCTCCTTTTCCAGCTTATGTGAGATCAACCCCTTCAAGTGTCTCATGTATTATTCTTTTGTCTAGCTTGCTTAGGCTGCACAGGTATGAATGATTCTTCTCAATATTTTGGTTTTTAGAGTATGCTTTTCCTTCAAAGTCCTCTTGACTGAATAGTCCACCAGAAATTAATAGAGTGCTTGTTATCCTAGAAACTCTCTCCTCCCTTGCAGTAGCTGTGAGGGGGTGGAAATGGCTCCCTTTCAGGAGTGGAGAAGAGGTAGGGATTATCATCTCCTCTGCAGCCTCATGTTCAACTTTACTTAAGACCTTCATGTCGACCATCTTCCTTGAAATGGTGATCTTCTTCCTCACCATATTTAAATAGTTCTTTCTGGCATTTTTACTACCAAAGAGTATTTTAGTACTAGAAGATCCCTTTTCAAACTCATAATTGACTTCAGTAAAAGCATCTAATTTTGTTTCTTAACCTCTACTGAGGGTATAATAGGTATAGGGGCGATAGCTACCTCCATCTCAATCATGGGAGGGACATAATCCCCTACCCCACTTCTAACATAACTATTGGATGATCCTTATCACCTTCAATAGTGAGGTTAACTATGGCCCCACCATTTACTAACAACCTCAAGGACTTAAAACCTATCATAAATTAGATTGTACTCTTGTGGATTAGCTCTTCAATATATAGGTTTTGGTCAATTGAGAAAAGCAGCTTTCTAGCCAGTGTAAATGTTTGATTATCTGAGATTTGAAAAGAGGAGATTTGAATTAGAATTTTGAAATTTGAATTTGGAAAGAAGTTTAGATTTTATCATTTATATCAAATTATAATGACTATAATTCGGTATGCAATGATAAAATATAAAAGTTAGTTTTGTTTTGAAGAAAGATTGAATTTTCATTGTATATATTTAACAATAAAAGAATGTTGTAGAAAACATATAACAACAATAATATGGATTTGATTTGAAAGGATTTTGAAGTAGATTTCAAAATTTTAAAAGTTGAAAGATTTTCCTTAAATTTTAAAACTCAATATGTTGAATTTGAGTTCAACATGATGGTTTACAAATTTAATGAAAAATTAGGAGTTTTGACTTGACTCTCTTACCCTACTGATTGATTCAAGGGTAATTTGTCAGAGCCTGGGTTTGGATTTAAAGTTGCATTGCATATGTTACGCTACAAGTGAATATTGTAATAAACACAAAGCGTTGACAATTGAGATTGATTCGAAGGGGATTTTTTGAAAGGTTTTTTGAATTTTTAAAAATTTGACAGAACTTTCTAATATTTTGAGACTCAGTACATTGAGTTTATTTTCAACATAAAGGTAAGAAAAATTAAATAGAAAATCTATCTAAGTAATTTGACTTTACTCTTTCATCTCACTAACTACCTTAGTGTGAAATGTAAAAATTTTAATTTAATTAAGGGTTTAAATTTGCATTGTACATGTTAAACTACAAGAAACTGTTGTAGGGAACATATAACAATGATGATGTAAGTTAATTTTAAAGGATTTTGACATGATTTTGAGTTTTTGAAAATTCAAATATCTTTCTTGAATTTTTAAACTCAACATGTTTAATGTATATTCAACATGAAGGTATATAAATTCAGATGGAAAATTAAGGAGTTTTAGCTCAACTCTTTTACCTTGTTGATTGACTTAGGGTAAAATGAAATAGTCTGGATATGATTGAGGATTTTAAATTTGAAATTGATTTTAGAGAGGGTTGAATTTGCATTACATACATTAAATTACAAGGGGTGTTGTAGGAAACATATGATAATGTCGATTGGAGTTGAATGATTTTGGAAAGAATTTGAAAATTTCAAAATCTAGTAGTATCTCCCCTTATTTTTTAAACCCAGTATATTTAATTCATGTTCAACTTAAAGGTTTACAAATTTTGGGGGGAAGGATTCTATGAAGCCAACTTGACTCTTTCATCCTGATGAACGGCTTAGGAGTGAAATATCAATGATTGGCTTTGCCAGAAGGATCAACCTTTTAATTTTTTGTTTGAAGAAGAAGTCTATATTATCACACATACTGAATTATAGGAATTAGAATCCCATGTGTATTGATAAAATATTGAGGTCGATTAGAATTTGAAAAAGATCAAATTTGGCTAGAGGATTGAAATTTTGATCTTGAAACTGAAGGACCTTCTGTAAGTTATAAAATTTAACATGCTTATGCTATATTCAAGCATGCAGTTTTTAATATTTATAGAATGTATTAAAATATTTGGCTTGACTCTTTTGCTCTACCAATCAAATTGGAGGCAAAATGTTTAAAACCAACTTTGAAGGAGGTTTCCTTGCTCACATCCCTTTTTAATATGTCTTAATTGATGTGATCACACTCACCTAAGGAAGCAATGGGTAGAAGGACCAACAGAATGAAAGGTGGTCAAAACTATAGATGAAATAAAATTTGTACCACTATTAAAGATGGAGAGAGAGATTTATCCCCAGTGGAGTCCCATTTGTTTATTTGATTGAAAAAGTATTTGAGTTGGAGTTTTGGAAAATATTAATTTTCTTTGAAAATAACTAATTTTATAGAACTTTAGTTTTGAAATAGAACATATCATTATAAATGATATATCACCTCAGGAGGTGAACATATCATTCTATAATGGGTTCAAATTACAAAACTTTGAATTTATCGTTATTATTGTAGTCAAACTCAAGGAAGAATCACATATAACCCTGAACGGTCAAAATAAAATTTGAACAAGTTATTAACTATAATAATATGGATAAGAGATTATAATTACATAATCAAAGTCATGATAATAGAATGATAAATCTACCAAGAGAAAGAAGATATAATTTGTTGTCAATCATTTGAAAATGATAATAATGATCATTGTATTTGATTTTCATAAAGATAATTAATTGAGGTTTTGAAAAACTTGAATTTGAAAATTAATTTAGGTTTCTAAATCTCCAACGAGCGCATCCCTCATAGTTAATTACATCATAGAAAATTAGAGTTTCCTAAGAACACTCTTGATTAAAATAGCGGTAGAAATTTTATTTAGGATTTTAAGGCTTATTATCAAAGGAGGTGAGGATCAAAATTTTTAATTAGGATTGGATCGAAGTGGAACACTTATTTCATGAGGTCAAAGGAGGAAAGGTAAGAGGTGCTTTGGGATTTTAAAATCTTTTAGAAATACACCAACCTATCCAAAGTGTTGGGTTTGAATTTGAATTGAAAGAGAATTAAGTTAAATTGCAAATTTTATTAGATGGTAGAGATTATATTCCTAGAAGGTTTAGGTCATATAAATTGAGTCAGCCTCACAATCTAAGTCTAAATCGGGCACTAAAAACTAGTAACATGAACCTAGCCAATATAATGTAAAATTTGGACTTACCTTGGCCTAGATTGGGGAGCCAGCTAACCACCTAGGTACTTTAAAACCATGAGTCCTGAAAAAGTGGGTAAAGATGTTTATTTAATTAAGTTTGAGGAAATGGGGCTGACATCTAGAGCAAATCTTAATTTTTCTTTTTAATATATATATTGGGTAATATTAAACTTTAAATAAAAAATGAAATTAAATTTTAGACTCATTTAATTCTATTTCAAATACAATGAATGCAATTTGGCTCTATTAAACTGCATAAATTTGAATAAAGCAGTTAAAAAAACTGGGCTTAAAATAATTTTATCCTAGAGATTGCACAACATCTCCTTGATAGGATTACACTCTAATAGGTTAGGTGGCCTACCAAAACACACAGGTAGGGAGGTGTCTAATAAGAAAGAGAAAAATATAATATTTATGCATAAGAACTCTCAATGAATCTGAGCTTACTTCTTAAAATTATTAGAGTTTTTATGTTATCTTTAAAAATTTAATTTAATTAAAGTAGAAAAAATTATGTTTATAACCTCACAAGCCTCTGATCAGGTTCTAGGTAAAATCAAAATCAACAAGCAAGATTTCCAAAAAAAACTAATAAAAGTATGCAATCCTAATTGCAAACCAAGTATATCAATAAATAATAAAATTAATTAAATTCATATTCAAACTGAAAGTTATTGTGGTAAGTATCACTTAATATTACAACCTAGGTTCTGCAAGAAAACTAAAGTGGACGAAAATCACTAAAAACAACACAAATTTCTAATCCTACACACAAGTGACTTTGATAATGGATCTTTTTGTTCTTTATTTCTTTGTCCTTCTGTAGGCTCCTTAGATCATCGGAACTGGATATCTAAATTAAAAGAAACCCCCCTATAAAGGCGTGTTATCCTTTTCCTTTGGATATTTTAAAGTCATCCTGAACTCTCCCCTAAGGGATGTCCCTTTCTCTTTGGATTCCAAATTTGATGCTTAAACATCCCATCTCAAAGTACTTTAAACATTTACAACTATGGACTCAAATACATTTACTTACATTTAAAATTTGAAATAAAAAATCTTGACTCAAATAACTGTTAAGATAGTTGCTATTTGAATGCTTTACATTTTTGCAATTTATATAGTTTTGATGATTCCAAACATTATTGTTCAAATGTGTAGTTATATTCTAACAATTTTAGAAGATTTGTATTTGCTCTTGTGTGTACTAACATTTCAGGAAAATTGAACTCCAGACTACGAAGACTTCAAATCAAATTCAGAATGAGATACTTTGTAAAATTTGAAGTTTGCATTTATTTGAAATTAAATTGAAAGGGAGTGATTGTAATTGAGTGAATAAAAACATACACACACACATAAGGAGATCATAAAATATTTATACTGATCATACTGGACGATATACGTTCGTACGGGACGATCAGACAGTTATCTCCTATTGAGCATATGGAACGAATAGGATTTTGCTTAAAAATTTTTCTAAGTCCTACTCGTCAAGGAAGAATTTTACAATCATCCAGGACGATTGGTTCTCTGTAAAATTTTTGTCCAGACGAAACTAAATTATCGTCAATGGCGATTGGTCCTCTGTAAAATTTTCGTCCAGACGAAGATAATAATCGTCCAGGCGATCTGGTCTCTGGAAAATTTTTATCAAGACAAATTTAAATTATCGTCCATGGCGATCGGTCTTCTGTAATAATTTTCTTTGGATTCCAAATTTGATGCTTAAACATCCCATCTCAAATTACTTTAAACATTTACAACTATGGACTCAAATACATTTAATTACATTTAAAATTTGAAATAAAAAATCTTGACTCAAATAACCTATATAGTTAACCTAAGCAATCAACATTTAAATTAACATACCAAGTAATTAATATTAATAAAAATTTTAAATACTCAAATCATAACCATACGTGGCCATGTTTTTTAATTTTAAAGGGGGACTTAAGCGTAGCAAAGCACATACAAAAATATTATTCATATTAAAGCTTAATTTTTTTATTTTTGACTCCTTTAGCTTTTTAATGCCCTGTATGAGTATGACCACCTCGATAAGATTGAATTAATACAAATTATTTCAAACCTAAGTGTAATCTATCATTTAATTAAATCAAAACATATATTGCATAAAATTAAATAAATAAACACATCAATCTACACTAATAACCAGCATGTAGTGAAAACCATGGAAAACCTAGCACATAATAGATAAGTAAACACCAACCTAGCTTAAGAATTGGTTATCCTACCAAACAGTCTAAAGTGTGTGGGGTAGGTTGTGTGATTTGGATATATCCTATATAGGGTAGTTAGTTAAAGTTATTTGAGGTTTTGGTTGGTTGAAAGACTTAAAAGAATAATTTAATTAAAGTTTAAATATTAACAATTTGAAATTTTATCATAAGGTGGATACCACCTTTATTGCTCAACGAGGCCATGAAGTTTATTTCACCTGTCTTATGGCAAAAAGATAGCCTTGTAGGCCTAGGTTATCCAGTGGTAACTAATATATTTAAGTGAATTGAATTAAATAATAAATGAAGGCTAATAAATTTTAATTAAAATTTATTGGTTGTTGATTTTAAGGTCTAAATTAATTGAATTTTTTATTAACTAGTTGGTGTTGTTGTTTCACAAACTCGAGGAACTAGGCCTCCTTTAGATAATTAGCTCCGTAGCTCGAGGTAGACCAGTATAAAAATATCGTTAATGCAGTTTGATTAAGAATTTTCAGCTTAGTTGAATCATTAATAATAAATTGATTTTAAGGTTTACACTCCATTGAATATATTCATGATGCTATTTTGTAGGCTCGAGGAACCAGACTACCATAGGACATATAGTGCCGCAACCCGAGGTAGTCCATCCTTGGAACTTCATTTTTGGAGTACTTATTATGTATTAAAGGGTTAGTTGGATGATCTTAACATTGATTTAATATTTTTTGGAATTTTAATTGATTATTGAATTTTTTAAAAATTTTAGACTATTTTAATCATTAAATTAAGGGGTCAAAACATGACTTTTAGATTCAAATAAATTTCTTGAGTTTTGATATTTTTATCAAATATTAAACCTTTTGATGATTAATTAAACTTTTAGTTTTCTATATTTGGAGTTTTTTTATGAGGAGTTATGAATTTTTGAAGTTTTGAGATAATTTTTGACATAGAGTTGACCAAAGAGTTGATTTTTTAAATTTGAATGATTTTTGAAGTTTTAATATTTTTATAAAATACTAAATTTTTAATAAAGTTGAATGCCTTTGAGTTTTACTCAATTTGGATTTTTCTAGAATTAGTTAGAATTTTTTCAAAGTTTGAGTATTTATTGAATTCTCAAAATATTTAATTAAGGATCTTTTAATGATTTGAATTCAAATGAATTCTCAACTCCTTGAAATCAACTCCAAAGGTTAGGAATGACCTTAGGAGAAATTTCCAAGTATTTGGGAATTTTCTAGAATTTTTAATTAATTAAATCAATTAATTAATAATTTTTAATTAAAATTAAATTAAGGTTGAAATTTAAGTCAAGTCAAGGATATTTTGATTTTCATAAGTTGAAAATTGAATTATGGTCCTTTTGAGGCATTATGTGTAATTTTTGGATTTAAGTTTGATTTATTAGAATTTATGGAAGCTTTTAATTCTTAATTAAGTGATTAATTAATTAAATATCTTAATGATTTTCAAAATCTATAAAAAAATTTCTATGGGTGGTATGTGTCACTAAGTTCACATGATTTGAATTTCATGTCAATAGGAGGTGTATCCTATTTCTAAAATTAGTTAGAAGTGTCCCCAAGCTTAAGTTAAAGGTGTCCCCAAGCTTAAGTTTTCAAAAGATCACCTTTGTGATGCCTGCTAATTAGGAAAGCAAGTCCACTCCACTTTTCACTCTATTAAGGACATTAGCACCTCTAAACCTTTAGAAGTCCTTCACATGGATTTGTTTAGACCTATTAACACTGCCAGCTTAGGAGGGAAATCTATGGTTTTGTGATTGTCGATGACTACTCGAGGTTCACTTGGACTAGATTTATGTCACACAAGAATGAGTCTTTTGATGAGTTTAGAATCTTCTTCACTTGGATCCAAAAAAAGCTAGGTTGAGAGATTTTGATCATCCATAGTGACCATGGGGGAGAGTTTAAAAATGAGAGATTTGAATACTTTTGTGAGGATAAGGGGATTAACCATAACTTCTCAGCTCCTAGGGCCCCTCAGCAAAACGGGGTAGTTGAAAGGAAGAACCAGACCTTAGTGAGAGCCGCTAGAGCCATACTTGCTGAGTATTCACTTCCAAAATACTTTTGAGTTGAAGCGATTAACACAGCTTGTTATGTGTTGAATAGGGTGAATGTTAGAGCCAAATTTGATTAGACACCATATGAGATCCTTAAGGGTAGAACACCAAATTTTTCCCACCTTCATGTCTTTGGTTGTAAGGTTTTCATTCACAATAATGGGAAAACTCACTTAGGAAAATATGATCCAAAATCTGATGAAAGAGTGTTCTTAGGATATTCTAGTGTTGGAAAGTCTTTTATGGTGTTTAATAAGAGGACATTGGTGGCCGAGGAGACTACTCATGTAGTATTTGATGAATCTAATCCGAGGAAGCCTAGAGTTGAGGATGATGATGTTGGAGAGATTACCACTAGAGTATAAAATTTGGAGAAGAGGGTAGACCACCAAAACACTGAAGGAGTAGGAGAGATTACCCAAGGAGTAAAAAATGAAGATCTGGAGGAAAGGGTTGAACCTACACACACTTTTCCTAGAGATTGGAGATACTTTTTGAGTCACCCCAAAGAATTGATCTTAGGAGACCCTTCTGAAGGAGTTAGGACTAGGAATGGACTTAGGAAGGAAGTGAACCACTCTGCCTTTATCTCAATGAATGAACCCACCAACTTCAATCTAGCCCTTTCTGATGAGTTTTGGATCATAGCCATGCAAGAAGAGTTGAACCAATTTGTTAGGGATGATGTTTGGGAGCTTGTAGAAAGACCAAAGGGACAAAGTGTAGTTGGAACCAAATGGGTCTTAAAGAATAAGATGAATGATTCTGGTGTGGTGGTTAGAAATAAGGAAAGATTAGTGGCTAAGGGGTGCAACCAAATATAAGGGATAGATTTTGAGGAAACCTTTACCCCTACAGCTAGATTGGAAGCCATTAGAGTGCTACTAGCCTTTGCCTATTATAAGGGATTTAAGCTTCTCGAAATGGATGTTAAGAGTGCCTTTTTAAATAGGGTAATAAAAGAGAATGTGTTTGTAGAACAACCCCCAGGTTTTGAGAGTTCCCAATTTCCAAATCATGTTTTCAAATTAAAAAATGCCTCATATGGATTAAAGCAGGCACCCAGAGCTTGGTATGAGAGGCTTAGCACATTTTTACTAGAGAGGGAGTTTGTTATGGGGAGCTTAGACACCAACCTTTTCCTAAGAAAAGTAGGAGATGATTTACTCATTATTCAGATCTATGTTGATGATATACTTTTTGGATCTTTTGATAAAAGGTTATGTGATGATTTTTCTAAAATAATGAGTAAGGAGTTTGAGATGAGTATGATGGGAGAGTTGTCCTACTTTTTTGGGGTTAGCATAAGAAAATTGAATGATGGAACCTTTTTGAATCAATCAAAGTATATAAAGGACATCTTCAAGAAATATGAAATGGATAAAGCTAAGCCAATTAATACTCCCATGACCTCAGGTCTTCAGTTGGACAAGGACCCTAATGAAAAATCAGTTGATCAATAGAAGTACAGAGGGATGATTAGATCTTTACTTTATCTAACTGATAGCAGACCTGATATTATATTTCACATTTATCTTTGTGCTAGATTTCAAGCTGATTCTAAGGAATCCCACCTAATTGCAGTTAAGAGAATTCTTAGATACCTTTTGGGGACCCAAAACTTAAGAATATGGTATCCTAAGCACAGTACTTCTTTTGAGATTATTGGATATTTTGATTCTAATTTTGCAAGATGTAATGTGGATATAAAATTACTTCAGGGACTTGCCAATTCATAGGATAATCTTTAGTCTCTTGGTCTAGTAGAAAGCAAAACTCTGTTGCACTTTCCACTGCTGAAGCTGAGTACATTGCTTTAAGAAGTTGTGTGGCTCAAGTCCTTTGGTTAAAACTGTAAGTTCTAGATTTAGGATTACCTGTAGGTACAATTCTAATTCTTTGTGACAATACTAGTGTCATTTACATTTCTAAGAATCCTATCCAACATTCAAGGACCAAGAACATAGACATAAGACATCACTTTATTAGAGACCATGTGACCAAGGGAAATATTGAGTTACACCATGTGGCAACTAAAAATCAACTAGCTGATATCTTTACTAAACCACTGGCCTTCAACACTTTTAGTACTTTAAGGACCAGAATGGGTGTGATTGACATAAATGCTGAACTTGATTCCTACTAATTTCTAATCTGTATAATGATGTTTATTCTTTGTTGTGTTAACTTTTTTTCTTACTAGTTTTACTTCTTTTGTCTTATTTTTTATTTAGAAATGATCGCATAAATTGATATTTTATGCCTTATTTTTATTTTGAAATTTTATGAGTCAATTCTTTTACATCTCTTAATCCGTTAAAGGGTGAAAATACCGTTGATTATGTCTCTTTCTCTAACCTCTTTTAGTGGTGTAATCTTCTCTAAACAAATATTTATTTCAAATTAACAAATGGTTTTTGAAACTGAGATATTTTCAATCTTGCTACAGTAATCTATTTTATAAATATAATGTTCAAAGTCTTTATTTTACTTTCAAATTTTTGTAAACTTTTTATTCTATATTGTGATTCATTCTTCCCTATATTAGAGAGTGAGTTTTTCTTCTCTAATATCTAGAAGATATAATCACAACTAAGAATATTTAAGAATTTTTGAAAGGGATCTAGCTTGCATAAAAGTTAAAAAAAAGATGGTCAATGATGCCAAAAATAATGAAGCCAAATATATATATATATATATATATATATATATATATATACATCACACAAAGTGTATCAAAAATCAAAAGATGTGCAAAGTACCAATCAAAATGATAAGAGGCATAAAATGTGCCCATCAAAAGCAAGCTTCTTCTCCTTTTAAAATTTTTTAAATCTTAGAAGACTTCATGTTTCACTTGATATTTTTCAAAGACTTGATTTCAAATTTCTAATTGAAACTAATTACTTTGATATATTATTCTATAAAATATTTTTCAGGAAATAAGTTTTTGAATGGATCTCCATTTTTAAATCAATTGGATTTTCTGATTTACATTTTTTATTTTCAAAAGATGATTTACCCTAAAGAAGACTAAATTAGGGTTAACAGGATCGGTTGTTCTAACTATTTTTGGAATTTTGGCAGTGTTAACTAAATGATCCTAATAAAATTTTAAAATCAATCACATGGAGACTATGTCATATTCATGCCTTGAAAAAAAATCCTTGTTTTGTTCGTGTTTGTCTTTTTCGTATCATTTTTTTTTCATTTTCACTTGATTTTGATATTTTTGGGTCTTCTCTGATCATCTCCATCCATCCTCTGATTCTTAATTTTGTTTTCACATCGTCCCGTCCGATACCTCTATTGGCTAAGACGATCCGATCAATTAACTCTGAAAACACCCCTCTGCCGATTGATTTGATTTTCTGCTTCTGATCGTCCTGGACGATCCATTATCGGTCTAGACGATCTGATCATTTTCTACTTAAATCATTTATATCGGCCTGGCCGATCCATTTTTTCAGCCTAGACAATGTTATCCTCTTTATGGACAATCGTCCCAACCAATCAACGTGTTCGTCCTGGATGATACACATGGATGTTTGTTTAAAATCTTTTAAATTGGATAAGGATCTATTTTTGGACAATCATCTCGGATGATCCACCTGTTTGGCCTAACCGATACACATGGAGCATGATTTAAACATTTTAAATTTGGTCGGTATGATTCATTATTGAACATCATCCTAGACGATCCACCAAATTGGCCCAGATGATCTGCTTTTTCAACGGTCGTCCAGCTTGACTCCTCAGGACAATCGCCTGTGTCTAATCATCCCAATCGATATTTGATCAACCTGGATGATTGGACCCCCTTTTTGACCAATCAGCTTGTACACAATTATTGAATCATATCAGCCTGGACGATCCTGCGATCAGTCTGGCCGATCTGGCCGATTCATTATTAAACTAAGCAATTTCAGTCATTTTCCTCACACTAAATTCTTCTCTTTGATTCTTGATATATATTTTCTTGCTATTTCTTAAAAATGGCTAGAGGAAAGCGCTCTCGTCACCCGTCCAGAAGTTCCTCGAGGGCCACTTTGGACCCTCATTTCCTGGAGGCAGATGATCAAGCTTCCTACCAGTGGTACAAGGAGGTCAAAATCACAGTCTCCTAGACAGTCAATCCAAATTTTCTCTCTTATTCGGTACTAGACTTATTTTCCCATACCTCCTTTTGCTTTCTTCTGACTCTTGATATCCCATTCAATTCTGAATTGCTCTATAAGTTCTTTGCCAGTCTCCACATTAATTCTGCTTTTAACTCTATTGCCTCATATGTGAATCGATGCCCTATCGAGATCACATATTAGGATTATGCGGAGATTTTTTAGCTTTCCACCATAGGGGATAAACTTCACACCCTGTGTTCTGATCATGATTTTGACTGGGCTACGGCCAATCATTTTCTTCATAATTCTAATGCTAATTTTCATATGGGTGAGACTAGTACCTTACTCAAGGATGCTAGGACCGTCTAGCATGTCCTTCGCACTTCGATAATTCCTAAGGTTGGTGATCGTGTTCACATCACTCCCCTTCTTTCACTCACCAATTTTTACATTTTAGCAAATCGTGAATTCAATGCTACCGACCTGATCTTTCACTACATTGACCATCTTACAACCATTCGGGATATAGGTCATAGGAGAAACCAAATCTAGCCCTAAGTCATATCATTTCTTATGTCTTAGAATCAAAGTATAACCTCCAATATCCTGCTCCGCCAAACCTCCAGCCTGCTTTCTACTTTAACATTTCCTTTCAAACTCTTTACAGTACTCGTCTCCACCCAGGGGACAGGGAAGCTCAGGCAGGGGAAGAGGAGGCTCCTGCACCTGTTCCTACATCTATTTCGCTCCGCCAACACTCTCAGCTGGACTAGTTGTGGAGCACTTTGACTAGTGGGAGGTCCGATTCGACACTTACGTTGTTGCACAGGAGTAGCAACATGCTGAGGATATAGCCCACTATGATCAGCACCGCACAGAGGACTTAGCCCATTTTAACACCTATGTTGCACACCAGCAGCAGCAGCACGATTAGGATATAGCCTGGTTTGGTGCATAATTTGCAACACTAACTAGCTACTTTCAGCAACCTCCACCACCACCTTCTCCTTCAGATGATTAGGGCCCATCATTTTATTAGTTTTCTTTTATTTTATTTATATTTTTCTTCTACTGTTTAGTTTCTGTATTATTTTTTGTTTGTTTCCTCCTTTCTGAGATGTCAAAAGGGGGAGTAGTATATTTGTACTTGTACTATTCTATTCTGATATTTGATGTTCTCTATATTTGCACTGCTTGCAGTACATTGTTGTCTTAACTACTTAGAATTATTCGTTGTGTGTTTTCCATCATAAAAAGGTTGAGATTTTTGCAAATCCATTTTCACGGATTATGATTTTGATGATAATAAACACTCTTGTTTCTCTATGACTGCCTTGCCTACTAACATTTCAGGTTCACAAGATCTGACAGCAATTGAAACCAGCTAAAGATTGGGTAGACTAAGTTTTAGTCAATTTGTACACTTCTCCTTTTCTTGAGTCTATTGTAAAAGATGTGGCTCCTAGTGCTAAGTAACCTTGCACACACACACCTTGGGAGAATTTTTTACTATTTCTTAGAGTTTACTATTTTTGGTAACATCGACCAGGCCGATATTTATATTGGCCTGGATAATTAGTTCAAAAATAGAAATTCTAATCAGGGCATCATGGTCAAGGTAGCCGTCATTAAGTAGATCAGCCTGGATGGTATTGTATCGGCCGGGATGATAGGCTCAAATTAGAAAGAATCAACCGCCATGATCTATTTAGGTATTCTTTATTTTAGGACATCATCCAGGATGATATCTTATCGGCCTGGATGATGCAGCAAAATTATGCCTAAATTAATTTGGTAATTAAGGAAAATATTTAAGGTTGATTGTACGATCACATCGGTTGGGCTGATCGCAGGATCGGCCGGGATGATGGCATGGATGATTGACATCGGCCTACTTATATTCAGGGAGATGTTGAGGATGATTTTCCTTGAATTTGAACTAATCAGCCAGGATAATTTTCTATCGTCCTAGATAATGTGACCAAAATTACTCTAATCATCCCAAACCGATCGGGCTTATTGAGAAAAATTTATGCTGATCGTCCAAGACAATACCCCTATTGGCCTAGACGATAAAGCCAGTTTGTATAAAATAAGAGCTATTCCGAAGCTCTTTTATTTAAGATCTGTTGCTCTACCCTAGAGGTAATCTTTTGCTGCTATCTTGACCTGAGAAAGCCTAGAGGAAAGGAAGAGAGAGGGAGAGAGAGAGAGAGAGAGGATTTTGTGAGGGGGAGATTGTGAGGGAATTTCACAAGGGTTGTTCCAAGCATTGTTCCACTTCTTCTTCCATTAGAGTCTCTTGTCCTTAGAGGGTTAAGAGAGGTCCTCTTCAGCAATCGATCAAGGTTCTCTGCCTGCTTCAAGAGGAAGCTAAAGGAGTTGGGTTCTCTGCCTCGCTGGGGTCGACAAAAAGGAGTATTTGTTAGGGCTTCTCCGCCTTGTTGTGGGAACAAAAGGAGAGTCACGGTGTTTAGCGCAATACCCGGAGGGTGCCTCCGGGGAGTGGACGTAGGTCGAGTTGACCGAACCACTATAAATTTCTATGTTCTTTCTTATTAATCTTCCGCATTTATTTCTTTCGTACTTTGATTTTCATTATGGTGATTTTAGTTTAAGATTGTGTTTAGATTCAAAATAATTTTTAAAATACCAATTCACCACTCTTTGTTAGCCTTGGGCTAGTTCATCAAGGCTTAACATCCCTGACATACTTTTAGGGGTTAATTGGTATTTAAAATTTTCTTAATAAAAATGCAATCTTAAACTAAACCAAAATTCTTCACCACAAGAAAATTGAAGTGCGAAAATTAAATGTGGAAAAATAGTAAGAAGGAAAACACAGAAATTTATAGTAGTTTGGTCAACTTGACCTACGTCCACTCCCTGGAGCCTCTCTCTGGGTATTGCACTAAAGTTAGTGACTCTCCTTTTTCTCCCATAGCAAGGTGGAGAAGCTTATAAAAACCTCCTTTCCACCTACTCCGGTGAGGCAGAGAACCCAACTCCTATTGCTTCCTCCTGAAGCAAGCAGAGAACCCAACTCCTTTTGCTTCCTCCTAAAGTTGGTAGAGATCCCAACTCCTTTTGCTTCCTTCTAAAGCAGGCATAAAACCTTGATCAGTTGCTAAAGTAGACCTATCTAAAATCTCCAAGAAACTAAGGATGATGATTGGAGAAGACGACTCGGATCCTTTCTTGGAGCAACCTTTAGAAATCCCTCTTAACCCCCCCCCCCCCTCCCCTCACAAGATCCTCTTTGTCTCTCCCTTACTCTCCCTCTCCTCTTGGCTCTCTTAGGTCAAGATAGTAATAAAAGATATAATCTTGGGTAAACAAGAGGTCTTAAATATAAGAGCTTCAAATTTATTCTTAATTGCAACAAACCGACATAATGTCCAGGACGATCAATGAATCGTCATGTACGATTATTTCAAATCATGGAGTATCATCTAGAACATTGCCTTGATCACATGTCAGGAAGATTAAAAAGTAAACTTATCATCTAGAATAATTTCATGATCATCCCGGAAGATTAGTTCAAAATGATAAATATCATCTAACACATCGCCCTGATTGCATGTCTGGACGATGGAAATATAACTGATCGTCTAGGATGATTTGGGATCGTCCTAGATGATTAGTGTAAAATAATACACATCATTCAAAACATCGTTCTCTTCATCAAGGAAGAAATTAAGTTTTTTTTTAACTGATTATCCCATACAATCCTGCGATCTTCCAAGATAATATGATCAAGCAATCAAACCTTAATTCCTTTCCTTAATTACCAAACTAATTTATGCATAATTGCACTACATCGTCTAGGATGCTATCCTAGATGATGTTTTAAAATTAAAACATGCCTAAATAGATCTGGCTGCTAATTCTTTCTAATTTGAGCCTATCATCTAGGACGATGTTAATATTGTCCAGTAAGATTTGCTTAATTACGATCAATTAATCATCTAGGACAATTTAGGATCATCCCAGACAATATGATTAAAATAAAAAAAATTTTAAAATAGTTAGAATTTTCCCCCGAGTGTGTTTGTACAAGTTTACTTAGCATCAGGACCTACGTCATTACAATTGACTCAAGAAAAGGTAAAAAATACTTAATGACAATTTACAGTCTGACTCTGTCCTAATATACCCAATCTTGATCTGGATTGATTTACAACTCACCTTATGGAACTGAAACATTAGTAGGTAAGCCAGTTGTAGAAAAATAGAAGTGTTAAAAATGTTTGTTATCATCAAAGTTATGATTCCTGAATCTAGATTCGCAACACCCAAGACCTTGGAGAATAGATAAATTTACATAAAATATATTAGAAATCATAACCCAAAAGAAACACACCATAAAAGAAGAAACAAAAAAGCTCCCCACTAAATAAACTGTAACAACTAACCAGCATACAATAAATAACCTAAACCCCACCACCACTCCACTCCAAAGTGATGATAGCAAAGAAATAGAAAACTAGCTATTCATAATATTCCCAATAAATTAAGCCTAATTATAATTTTGTTTGTTAAAACCCACAGATGGTCCAACATGTTAATATTAAATAAAGATTGCAGGTTCTTAAGAGAAATCAATAGCTCACTATGCTCCAAAGAGATACATCAAAATTAAAATAAAATCCTAAGAGCCTTTGATCCTTTTTAAGTACAAGAATCATAGTAAAAACCCTGGAGTAACTTTGCTTCAGAAAGCAGGGCAGAAGGATCAATGGATGAGAATTAAATTTTTGGTCAGAGATGGATCATCGGGGATCATTCGAACTCGTTGTAGGAGGTCATTAGAGGAGATGGGGAGATAAGGATTTGATCTCATTTAACTTTATGTCCTTTTGAAAATGAATTAAGCAACACTTAGTAAGAATTTTTTTAGAGTATTTATAAGAATTAAAAATGCACCTAGGGGGGCTAATTGAATCAATATATCCCTACCTAGCCCTTCAAACCACCTTAGGATGGTGCCATGTGACCTAAGGAAGCCTTCTAGAGTATTATAAGGGCTAAAGTCACATAGTTTGCAAATATGGGTTAAAAATATGGGTGGTTTTTAGGATTCTGGCAAGCTACAACCACCATATGGGGGTAACTAACATAGAAGAGTGTTTGGAAGCTTCATGAATGCAATGCAAGTGTAAATTTCCCCTGAACTAGCTTTGGGGTGTCAATTAGCTAAAAATTGATGATTTTAGTGCTTTTGGTCAGCCTAATTGACTTACCTAAGTCAGCCCATGCGTTAGGCAACCATAGTAGGTGTGTATGATCAAGGGTTATGCAATGTAGTTGTTAGTTTAGGCCATTTTAATTTATATTTAGATTCAGCGCATGGAAGGGTCATTTTGAACACTTGGATCAAGACTTGTGGCTAGCCCATGTGGATCCAGGGGTTAGGTCACCTAGGATTGATTCCTAGGGACCCAATGAAATATCCCAAGAGTTCAATTTGGTTTAGAAAAGCTTTATGCATTGGATTTAGGTTAGAAAATGTTTCTTTTTTGTTTGGTTAAACATGATTGACTTGGTCAACTAAATTTGACAAGGGATTGGGGATAGGTTCATCTCATTCAATATTTGGATCTTATTGGAAGAGTCTCATGAAATGGTGAGGTCTCCTTATATAAAATATATGTTTAAGGTTTTAAGGGTTCTTTTGGTCAACTATAGTTGACCTTGTCAACCAAGCTTAACTAAGATTTGGGTTAGGTTCCAACCTAATCCAAATGAGGTTTGGAGTTTATTGGAAGAAGTTTCAAGGTTTTATTTTATTAAGCCATGTTAAAGTTTATGGAAAATTTGATTTAGGTGGATTAGGGTTTGGGTTTTTCTTGTTCAACCATGGACTTCCATAGTCCACCAAGGCTCAAGGAGGTTCAAATAAATGTGATACTTATTATGAACATTGCCAATGTTTTTAGGAAAGCTTCTAAAGTGATTTCATAAGATGTAAGGTCACAAGGCATGAGCTATAAATATTTAAAGGTTCTGTAGCCTTGGAGAATGTTTTTTGTTTTGGTATTTAAAGGGCCATGAATGTCTTCAAAATGATATGGAAGACTCTAAAGACACATCTAATCAATATGTTACTCACCACACATGATTACATGGTCATTTGAGAGGATTTAGGATCAATGTAAAATTCCCCTTAAATGAGAAAAAAGTCCGAAGTGTTTAGGTTTTGATAGTGAACATAGGATTTTGAATTTGAGATTTGAGTTAGATTTTGAATTTAGATTTGGTTTAATATTGAATTTTATCAATGATGATACTCATATCATCGTCATTCATTTAGGTGATGTTCTGTGATTGAGTAGTGAACCAAATGAAAATTAAAAGGTGATTGTCAAATGAATGATTTAGAGTTTGATGATTATATTACTATGCTAAAAGTATAATGGAATAGGATTTGGAGTTTTGACCTCACACAAAAATGATATCAATAAATGGACCCCAACTAGGTGTGATGAGCTTAAAAGAGTGAATCACAAGTGTTAATACTGACAAAAATTATTAAATAAATCCCAATTAAATTTATTTTTTTTACCTTTCTCTTTCAGATGAAAATAAAATCTAAACACTATCCTGCTAAGGGTCAAGGGCTACCTTACATGTCAATTTCCAAGAAAAAAAAAGTTAATTAATAAGAAATTAAAAAATCACTATGAAAGGGGCCCAAAAGGCTTTATCCTATTCTAGTGATCATAGTCCTAAGGAATGAAAGCATAGGGACTCATCTTAACATACTATAATTTTTATATGATTTTGTTAATTTTGAGGAGAGAAAGAGTAGAGACTCAAACCTAACTTAAAGTATAAAGTATCTAACAAGAGACTTATACCTAACACACATATTCCTTTTGAATTTTATTTATCTCTAGATCAAATGAAAGAAAGCACGGGGGCTCATACCCAACCTTAAGATTCTAAAATGTTATTAGGCCATGAAAGGGCTTAATAAGATTAAATCCATCACTAACTAGTCTAAATCCCAGGATATAGGAAGCTCAGGGACTAACAACTATTCCTAAAAGAATAATTTTTTTTTTCTAATTTAGAGGCTAGAATAGTGCTATGGATAGTTTGCTCCACGACCAGCAGATCTAATCTGAGGAAAAGGAAGCATGTGGGCTCACACCTATCCTTAAAAGACTAAAATTTCTTTCAAATTTTCATTGACTAACCTGGATAGAAAGCACGAGGACTCAAATCTAACTAGGATAAACTATTCAAGGAGATAGCCTATCTACATCTCTAGAGATTTGGTAAAATATTTCTAACCCAAGATTTAATTTTGATACTAGAATGTTGCCTCAAGGGGCTTGCTCTAATACTAATAGATCTAATCTTAAGGAAAGGAAGTATCGAGACTCACACTTAACCTTATAAGACAAGAGAATTTTTTTAAGGTATTTAATGGCTAACCTAAAAATAAAGCTTGGGAACTCACATCTAACCAAGCAAACTAGTCAAAGAGATAATCTACCTACACCTCTAGGGATTTGGTCAAATCTATTTTCTAGAATTATTTTTAATTTTTGATAGTTATACTATAAAAGATTCCTTAGGGTACTTCTACTAACTCGACATATTCAAGCTAAGGGGATACTCTACCCAACCTATTGGAGATTAGGAGGAAACTAGCCAATCTTAAATTACTTTTATTTTGCTGCAAGGATGGGACTACAAGGGCTTGCTCCACCACTTGTGAGTCTAATCCTCAAAAAATTATGGGAACTCACAAATATCCCTAAGAGACTAGAGAATATTAAATGATGTTGATTATTTTTTTAGATATCCTCAGTCAAAGAGCTAGAGCAACACAATAATATATCCTTAGGGAATAGTCAGTAGCATTTATTGCTTTAAACTGAGGATAAGGGCTGCTAATGATCCCGCATCCTTAATAAAGAAGATTTTATTTAAGCATTGGAACTCCCCATTGGGAAATTTCTTTAAATTTTAATTTCAATTATATTTAAATTTGGATAGAGATTGAGATTGATTTGAATTTTAGAGATTTGTGGGTTTTACAACCTTGAAATATGCTTTGAGTTTATTAGGTTACAGGGCTTAGAATGCCCCAAAAATTATGTGATTGGCCCTAATTAAGACCTAATTAATCAAAATGCAACTAACCTATCATGAATCCAAGGTCAATTGGTTATCTTTTAAGGTGATTAAAAATTGTCCAAAAATATGTTATGGACCAAGGGGTTTTGGAATTGGGTTTGAGCATTAGATTTTAAAGTTTTAGATTTTTCATTAAATATGGGCAATGAATTTGGCATAAATTTGATTTGATCAATAATTTAATAGAGTTTTTGATTTAAAATGTTCATATTATTAACAATCGTTAGTGATTATTAGTGATTAAATAGATGATCAGGTGATAATCAATAGTGACTATTTTCTAGAGGATTATAATAGATGACAAAGAAATCTGTAATTGCAACCACTTTAGTTTATAGTCCAGTAATGTAAATTGCATGTTATCAATACTTGATCAGAATGTAATATGAGGACCGTTAAGAGATTGGGACTGCAAAATGTTGAGTTTGAAGATTAATTTATTTTCATTTTCTAAAATTATACTAAAAATCTATATATGTTAGTGATCATACCAAGACTAAATTGGATATTGAATCATGTGAATACACTGAACTGAATCCATATATTCTCCAAAGTAAGTTCTAAATAATTAAAAATTGAAGGTGACATGGTTTTGACTATGAACCCAATCCAAAAATTTTACAACTAAGAAGATAGAGTTTGACAAGATTTTGAATTCGATTTAGATAATAAATTCAATGAAAAGATTTTTATTTTAATTTAGGCAATAAATTTATGAAAAGATTTTGATTTTAATTTAGATAATAAATTTAGTGATAACACTTTTTATAATATGTGAGATTACTTTGAGATTTATAATTTAAAGATTAAAATTTATATACACATATAAGACTACACATGGGTAGCACCTCTACCTAACCTAAGATCGATTCAGTATTTTGGTTGGCCTAGTCCGCTTGTTTTTTAGAAAAAAATCAAGTAACCATGGGTGACATGTTTATGTAAATAAATAGGTATATATAATACTAAAATTTAAATAAACATGCATATATAAGACTATATAGGGGTAGAACCCCTACCTGACCTAAGATCGACTCAGTTTTTAGGTTGGCCTAGTATGCTTCATTTTTAGTATGAAATTATGGTTTTACAAGTTTATGAAAATAAACATTTATATAATAGAATATACACGAGCAAAATCTCTTCGTGATCAAGGACTAATTTAGTATTCTAGTTGGTCTAGTTTGCTTAGTTCTTAGGATGAAACTAAGTAACCATAGGTTTACATGTTTATGTAAATAAAAATTCATATACAATATTCAAATATAAATAAATATGCATATACATAAAATTTAATAACCCAGAATTTCAATTCAATTTATATATATTTAAAAAGTTGAGTCTTCACTAAAAATGGAGAGAGAATTCTATGCCCAACGGAGTCGCAAGAAATATTTGTGGATAAATTTTACGTTCGCCACATGATTTGCTTTAAAATATTTTTTTAATAGCCAAATCTATATGGATTAGCATTATACCATATCGAAAGACAAACTAATGTTTCACTATCAATTTGGAAGGAGAAAATATCAATTTATTTTCATAATCAAATAGAGCATAAGGAATATTTAATTCATCCTTGAAGATAAAAGAAACAATCATTTATCATTTTATTTATGAAACTAAACCATTGTACTTATTTTAAAAATAAAAAAACAAGGAATATTTAATTCATCTCTAAAGATAACAGAAATATTCTCTTATCATTTTGATCATAAAACTAAATTAAAGCATTTATTTTTATAGTCAAATAAAATAACAAAAAATATTTAATTCAACCCTAAGGATAAAATGATTACTCATTAATCTTTTTTATTATGCAGCTAATCCAATATTTAAAGATGGGTTTGCATCAACAAATTCTTCCCCTATCTTAGAAATGAAATAAGGTTGGGTTTTTATTTTAATTTTGAGTTTTAGAATTCCTCTAAGGGAAAGTCCCAATTGTTAATTACATCTGAAAAGATAATACTTTTAATTAAGGAGAAGTCTAAAATTTTGAAATTTATATAGATTTAAAGAAATGGTTGGGCTATCAATATTTTAATATACAGGCTTTAAATTGTAAATTATGGTTTATATTTTGAATATAGATTTAGACTTCATATTTTGGATTTTTGGGATGATTTAATAGAAATAATGTCCATATGATGAAGAGTGTATACAATATAAACATAAACTTGTCTAGAGTGAGCTACCAGCTAACAATCATAATTACAATCAATCGCCTTATGAATGATGGATTTTATAGCTCTATCCATAGAATCAAAGAGTAATAATATAGAAAACTTTAATTATGAGAGTTTGTAATATGTACATGATAACAAAATGAAATGATGCATGAAAGATAAGTTATAAATAAATAACTTTTATTTATTTATAATTTATCAAAATATAACCCAAGGTATGATGTAAAGTATGATAGCTAGGCTCCACTCATAAAACATCTAGATTTTTATTTCTATACAATATAGATTAGAATATGATTATTTACTCATTTTATCTTCAATCTTCTAGCTCCTAGATCCTCTATAGAATTCCAAAAAATTATGACCTTTAAAGGAAAAAAGAATCATTTCATATTAGAACTTAAACATGCATATAAACAATCATTTTCAAATCTTTTACATCTCTTTACACTATACTACTCAATTTAATTATAAAAGAATCTTAAGCATTTAAATTTACACTTTGTTGGCTTTACATTTACATAAGTGCCCAAGTACATTCTACTTTATAGGAATATAAAAGACAAGTATAAAGAAAAGGCACATATGTAATATTGTGTGAGCGTAATACAAGTAAATATTCAATGACCTAAGAGACTACTACAAATGTGCACAAATAAAAATACAAATATGACATATATAGTTTAAAAAGAAAACAATCTAAATATGAGTACCCTCTAGGCATGGAACTAAAAATAAACCACAAAAAACCACTAGCCTAGTCTAGGCTAAATTTATTTAGTCTAACAAGTCATCTAAAATATATATACATAGTTGTGTGCCTTTTATAGATCTTAGGCTTTATTTTTAAAAAGTTGTATATAATTGAGTTTGTTTATTTGAAGGTTTAATTAAAGTTTTAGTGTTTTAAAAAATTGTATGTTTCTATTAGAGGTGTTTTGTATTGTTCATATTATCTACTTTTAAGTTTTAAATAACATAACACTCAATGACTTCGAAGTGAAATAAATTATTGATTAGCAAGTCCTAGGACTATATTTGTAATTCTATCAATCCTCCAAAAGTGGGATTGATTGGTTGCATATAATCCTTGCATTTTTATTAAGTGTTTTAGTTCTTAAGCTTCAAAATCTAATACACTTTTGTCATCCTAAAAGAAGCCAAGCATAAGGGTATGAAAGCTTCAATATATAAGTATTTTATTACTGATTTATCAATTATTATGTAAGTTGAATATTAATTACAAATATTGAACTAGGGCTATAAGGTTTATTTCACCCTCCTCAGGACTAGCTAATAGCCTTGTGAGACCAGATTAAATACTTATTATCTTTTTCTTTTTAAATTGATTGTTGGTTGTTGATTTTTAATTAATTCAATTCATTGATTTTTAATTTATAAGATTTACAATTTCACACTTATATACCGTCAATTCATTCATGGCATTGTTCCAATAGGTACGAGGATAAAAGCTTCCTAAGGACGCGTATCTCCATAGCTCAGGGTTTCCAACCTATGAACTTTATTTATAAGGTGTTCTTTATTTTTTATTATTTATTACTTTATTTATATAATTTAATTCATTGAATCAAATAAACTCTAATTTTTTAGTTTTAATTGAAATTTTGAATTATTTAATTATTTTATTAATTAAATTTGACAAAATTTTGATTTTTTTTGTCCAAATCAACTCAAAAACATTTAATTTTAATATTTACTAAAAATGTCATTATGACTCTTAGGGATGATTATATAAGTGTTGAAACTATTTAATTAATTAATGTTATTTGATTTTTTAAATTACTTTTTATTTTGATTGAATTTCAGAGCGGCTTTTAATTATCATCTATTAGAATTTAATTTTGAACAAACTGAATCTTAAATTTTATTTTTATGATTTATTTTATATTTATTGAAAGTTCGTTAGGGATGTTAAGCTATAGAACTGGCCCAAGCTAACCAAGAGGGGGGGGGTGAATTCGTATTTTAAAATTTGTTTTAACAAAGAATAAAAAAATAAAAACCAAAATCACTCCACAAAAATAAAATGCGGAAATTAAAAGTGCAGAAGCAAGAAAACAAGAACACAAAATTTATAGTGGTTCGGTCAACTGACCTACTCCACTCCTTGGAGGCACTCTCCAAGTATTGTACTACAAAACGTGACTCTCCTTTAGCCCCCACGGCTAGGCGGAGAAGCCCTTACAAGAACCTCCTTTTTGCCACCCCAGCAAGGCAGAGAACCTACCTCCTTTTGCTTCCTCCTGAAGCTGGCAGAGAACCACAACAAAAGTCTAACTCCTTACCTTCTACCGACCTTCCACGATGAGAAACTCTAGATGAAGAGACAAGCAGACGATCCTTGAAGCAACCTTGTGAATCCTTCACAAGCTCCCCGTCACAAGAATCCTCTCTCTCTCCCTCTCTCTCTTCTCTCCTCAAGGTCTTCTCAGGTCCAAGGCAACAGCCAAAGGTCAACAAAAATGTTGAACAAGAGCTCTTAAATAGAAGAGCTTCAAAGGAGCTCATTGATTGCAAGTTGTCGACTTTATCGTCCAGGCCGATATGGACAGCGGCCTGGCCGATCAGTATAAAACTCAGAAGATCGGCCAGAGCATCGCCCTGGATACACTTCTGGATGATTGAAATTTGGCTTGATCGTCCAGGCCGATCTCACAATCATCTTGGCCGATCAGTTCAAATCAGAGGAAAATCGTCCTTAGAATAGCCTTGGATACGAGCTGGCCGATATTTATCATCCTGAAGTAACTTAAGGTTTATGACTGGATCGTCCTAGACCGATCCTTCATCGATTCGTCCAGGATGATATTGATCGTATCAATCATCCTTAATTACTCACCGTTGATTTCCTGATCAATATTAAGGCATAATTTTGTGAATATCATCCAGGCCGATCAAAGATCGCCTGGCCGATAATTTAAAAATACAGTATTATAACCTTAAATTGTCTATGGCGCAACTTCTTTCTGTTTTGAGCATATCGTCCTGGCCGATACACGTATCATCCAGGCCGAATGTTAATGACGGCTGCCTTAATTAAGAATCCTTATTTAGACTTCTATTTTAAGCCTGATCATCCAGGCGATAAAAAAATCATTCCTGGCCGATATGAGTAAAAACAGAAATTCTAAGTCTCTCAAGTTTGATCTCTCTCTGT